>NW_003303584.1:53867-56121 GCF_000142945.1 Phytophthora infestans T30-4
GGCATCGTGCTCCACGGTGTGCAATCATGGCCCCCCAAGCGCCCATCTCCCCGTTTATTTCGTGGCTGGTCCACCATCCGTGCAATCTAAGTTTTAATGTAGTACTGTCATCCGTGGCTCGGTAAGCTCAGGTTCAACAACTGGTCTTGTTCTCGCGGCTCTCTGATTTTCCGTCTGAAGCTCCGCGGCTGTGCTCACGCATGGCTTAGAGGCACAGTTCCATGCTATCGCGCTAGCTTGTATGTCGCAGTTGGTCTGTCATCCGTGAGATCGTTAGCTATCGTAGTGTCGTGCTGTTGGACTCGGTGAGCTCCGCTTCTACCCTAATATCGTACTCCAATGCTCGGATGATCTTCCGTGTATGGTATACCGCGGCTGCATGTTTAGTCGGTCGACTGTGCTCCGTGTTCTACTGTGGTGCTATGGGAGAATTACTGTCCGTGCACTCTTACCGTTACGTGCTCCACCGTGGCTTCGAACGTGCGTGCTCTTCCGTAGCCGTGCTTTTCAGCATGCTGAGGTGTCTATGGATTTAGTTCCCTTCTGTGGCCCGTACGCTCCCGTCATATTCTTGTCCCTCTGTCCTTTTCATAGCTGCGTGCACTTCCGTCTTTCACGCTACGCATACAACTTCGTGGTTTGCATCGGCTAAGACTTCTATCGTTGTCCATGGCCTTCCGTGCTTCGTGTTGCTCTTCTATCCCATCCTGTACATAGTGTAGGTCGGTATTCCTTCGTGTTTCGTGTCCTTGCTTAGACATGTGCATCCGCGCCAACTTAATCACAAACGCTGTTCCCATTTTGCTTGATGTACACAACGTATATTGTTGGAAAGCTCACATAATATCTGAAGGTCGCACACTACGCGCGCAAATACAAAGGAAGACAATACTTTCTTACGGAGGTGCAGGGGTGTAAGCCACGATAGTCATATTTTAAAGTTTTCACATTATTAATAATAGTAATACAATTACTATTTATTATTAGGCGCTGATATAGTTATTATGTGTATTACTACAAATGACTGCAAGCAAAAATATGCAAATTATTTTGAATAGTACTAAGCAAAATAATATTGTAAGTTAAATTAGAACAACAGTACTACGAAGCCTAAAACATTATTCTATATCCAATAAGTACTAAATCTGCGATTGAGGCCGAAATATAAGTCACCAAGGCCTACACGTTTTTTCAACAGCTCCTACGACGATATAGTACGTGTGTGCTCATCGGCGGCTTTTAATTATGCTAACTAACGCGCACACAGGCAGCGCCCTTTGCGTGGCCTTGCATACCGCAGCTGAAAATGAGAGCAAAATGAAAGTTCGTTAAGTACGATGTGTAGTCCACATACAGTAAGTACAGCACATACTATCTGTTTTAGCCAATGGGGGCCGCCTTCGCTGCGCTCGGCAGCTTTTTAGCGAATCAAGGCCGCCTTCGCTGCGCTCGGCAGCCAGTAGAACGCCCGCATTTGCGTTACATGAATTAACCCTAGCCGCGGACGGACTGACAGACACCAGACTCCACTAGAGGGGTAAGACTAGCCGTTCGCCGCCGCTACGCGGCGGAGTGGCATGGTTTGTTGGAGATGCGGTGGCCGCAACCTTAGTGCTTCTTGGTTTCGCGTACTTTGTTAGCGTCGTTCACCACGGTAGGTCTTGGCTTCGTGTACTTAACTATTTACCATTCCGTAGTCTCATGTGGACCCGTATAATATCGTTGTTTGGTACGCTTTCGTTACCCCGTACTACACGTTGGATGTCATGTTCTACAGTGGCCGGCGCTCTTCCGTGATCTTTCTGGCTTCGTGGTTTCCTGCTCACCCGTGGCCCACGCTGCTTAGTGATTGTCCTGTATTTGTAAACTCATTCTCTCACAGTGCTTAGTGGTTGTGTGCTAGCTCCTTTGGTCTCATGCGCTCCCGTAGTACGACCCTCTTTCGTGGCTGCTAGATATTCCGTGTTCTCAAGGGTTTACGTGGATCCCACAGGCTTCGTGTCCATATCATTCATAGTCGATAGCGTTCCATTTCCGGTACCCTCGCCAATGGGAGATCTTCCGAAGTTTTCTGTCACATGTGTGCCGCGCACCCCTGTGGTGGCTCCATCCACCGCGTTATCACGCTATCGTGCAATCGCAATGTGGTTATGCTGTCTATGCTATCGTGATCGCATAGTATATATGTTTTGCCAGTGTTATCGCGCTCTACGATGGTTCCGTGTCCGCGGTGTGCAACCGTGGTCTCCAGAAG
>NW_003303584.1:57096-57931 GCF_000142945.1 Phytophthora infestans T30-4
CAAGGTTTGGACATCAGCGTCAAATTATTAATTACCACATCCTTTTTATGACGAAAAAACACTTTTATGAGCAGACCTTACAAATTTCTATATTAAAAATTAGTACTTAGTCAGACCACCTTTCTTCTTGATCACCGCTAGACAGGGGCGAGGCATGGACTCTATCAGCTTCAGCAAGTAGTCTAGCTGAATGGAGTCCCATGCAGCCATGATTGCTGCCTCCAGATCAGCAACGTTTTGGTACTGGCGGCCATGTGCATACACCTTGGCCGCCATCGCCGACCAGACGTTCTCGATAAGGTTGCAGTCAGGCGAGCGAGCTGGCCAAGCCATGGTGTTGAGTTGCATCTCCTGCAAGAATTGCTTCGTTTCATGCGAGGCATGAATCGAACCATTGTCTTGCTGGTATACAAAGTCAACACCATAGTTAGCGTGAGCAAAAGGGAGTAGATATTCAGATAACGTGTAAATATAGTCACCTGAATTCTGACGTCCACGCAAGATGGCCAGCTCACTCTTACCTGCTGCACTAAAAGCGCCCCACACCATGACGCTCCCTCCTCCATTTTGGCGACGCAGATAAGACTGTGCAGGCTGGCGCATGTCCCGCCAGTAATACTTGAATCCATCACGACCATCTAGATTAAACTTCTTTTCATCTGAAAAAATAGTGTAAATCCAAGTTTCTAAATTAATAAATATTGTTATAATACAAAATTGCAGCAAAACTTTAATATGAGAGGCTTACCTGGCTTCAGTATGTAATCTTCCGCCCATTGCATGCGGGCAGTCTTGGGCGCTGACGTGAAGGGGAAGCGTGCGTTCCATCTTGGTG
>NW_003303584.1:62080-63198 GCF_000142945.1 Phytophthora infestans T30-4
AAGAGAGCTCAGCTATCTTCGGGGCTGAGCCCGTGTCCTCTACCTTTTCGAGACAACACAGAACTCAGATCTTCCCCAGTAGGCCCGCCCCGCGCCTACTGGGAGTTGCCCGTTTACCGGCGATGACCAGGAGAGTTGACTCGCAGGAGCCTCGCGCATCTTGCGCAGAGGGCAATAGGCCCTCAAGTGCTTAGTGCTATTGCACACAAAGCATCAGCGGATGCCAGCGCGCTGCTCCGCAGCAAGAAGCTCCGCTTCTTCATCTTCAGCATAGCTGAGGTCCATCGGCTCTGGACCGCTCGAAGAGCTTGCGCTACCAGCGCTCCAACCAGGTCGCGCCGACCTGAAGTTGTGCTCGGCATTCAATGCCACATCCACCGCCTCTTCAAAAGAGTTAGGGTGTACACGGAACACTTCCGTTCGAGCTGCGCTCACACGAAGTCCCTCCATGAACACGGTCACGCTGACCAGTTCCGGAAGAGGGTCCGCCGCCATTCCGGCGATAAGAGTTCTCAACTCTTGGACATAGTCCAATAAATCCTTCTTACCCTGGCGGGTAGCAAGGAACTTTGACCGGATACGGTACGCCTGATTAGGCGGCGCGAACACGCGCGAAAGCTGTTGCTTCAGCTGATCCCAAGTGGGAAATGCAGCGTCAACAGACGTGCCGCACGTTAGTGCCCATTCGCGAGCGCGACCTCCAAGCCTGGAGACAGCCAGCGCCACGCGCTGATGCTCAGACTGGAGCAGGGCCGATCCCATGGCCATCTCGACCTCACGGGTCCAGAGAAGGAGATTCTCTCCATCCTTCCCCTCGAAGGTTTTTACGCTCACCATGAGCGGTTTCAGTCTCATAGACTCTTCACGCGTCATCGACGCCGCCGCCGTTGCGGCGCTCATCTTCTCTTGGACATGCTCCAAGAGCGCGTTCTCGTAGCGGGAGAACGATTCCAGCCTGGCAGTGACCGCCTCTGGACCTTGCGATGCAAGATGAGCCACGCCCTCCGGGCCAAGCAAGGACATAAGCTTATTAAGCGCGTCCTGCTGCGCCGGGGGCAAATTCGCGAACACGGGGTGTTCCATCCTCGCAGAGGATATAGTCAACCGACTCAGGAGCG
>NW_003303584.1:72064-105180 GCF_000142945.1 Phytophthora infestans T30-4
TTCGACGCGGAACTTGCCTCTTTTGTGGCAAAAACCATCTGACGAACCGTTTGATTTGGCACGACATGCACCGCTTCGGGTGTATGCAATTACGTGCTCTGAGCAGGAATCCACCTCGCAATGGATCCTTGCAGTAGTATTGCACCATATCGTCACGGATGCAGCCTCCAGTCAGCTTTTCTGGAGCGATTTTCTCGAACGCTATGAGCGTTTTTTGCACGATGATCACGTTACAATACAAGGGATCGTGCAGAACATGGAGACGAAGACATCTAGTGCCTCTCACTTGACGTACCGAGACTTTGCAGTTTGGCAACGCTCACGAATGCGATCCGGTGTGGCTGCGCCGTTGTTACAGTATTGGACACAGCAACTTACAGAAGACGGGGTGCCTCTGTTACTTGAGCTTCCCTTTGACAAGGAGGACCCTTACACACCTGACGGTCAAGAGTCCACCGTACCAGAAGCGACCACAGCAAAAGGTGACGTCGTCGTGTTCAGGTCATCATCTGCTTTGCAAAAAGCTTTCTCAGATCTCTGTCATTCCCAGAGCTCGAGTATCTTCATGGGTCTCCTCGCTGTCTTCTACTTGCTAGTGGAGCGTTTATCTGGTCAACAAGACTTTGTGATCGGTGCTCCCTCGTCCGGACAAGACGCTGCTGAGTTGCAGGACATCATGGGATACTTCGTTAACACTCTACCGTTGCGTCTCGGCGGAAAATTCGCAGGAGATGAAGATTTCAAGAGTTTCTTGAAAAATGTTCGCAAAGTTGTGCTGGGCGCCTACAACAACATGGAGATTCCTTTCCACAAGGTTCTGGAACACCTACGTGCTTCAGCTCACAGCAACGACGACATTGAACGACGATGGCAACATCCACTTTTCCAGGTTATGTTTTCTTGGGAACAAAGTGAGGATACGTCGAGTACCACGTACACGGAGCTAGAATTACCACATCAGTCTGCCAAATTCGACCTCATGTTGTCCATGAGATATCGTCGCCTTAACGGAGGTACAGAGCGCGTGTTAGAGGGGTCCTTAGAGTACCCCACGGCTCGATTTATGCGATCGACGGTCGAACGGTTCTCGAGATATTATCTGGCATTAATGGAACAAGTGACGAGCTCTCCTACTGCTTTAGTGAGATCTCCAGCCATTTCCATGCTCTCCAGGTCCGAACGAGAGCAGCTTGTCTCTGTATGGGGTATGCCAAGGCCTCCAGCTTTACTTAGACCGCCTTCAGAGTTTCTAGACGAATGTTTGCTTGCTCAAGTGTGGAAAACCCCGGATCACCCAGCCCTTCACTTTGAGGGCACGCAGTGGACATACCAGGACTTGTGGAAGTACAGCTGCCGCGTCACCAGAGCCTTGTGCATGCTGGATATCTCTGGTTGTTCCGCTGAGCTTCATATCGGTCTGCTCTTGGATCGAGGAGTGGAAAATGTTGCAGCCATGATCGGAATATTGCGGTTGGGGGCAGTTTTTGTGCCGCTTGACCCCGAGTTTCCTCGTGAGCGTCTGCGTTATATGACTCGTGATAGCGAACTTCAAGTGATCATCACGCAACGGAAACACGCAGAGATCGCTGCGTTTGTGTCGTCACGAGAGTCAGAGGAAGAACTTGCCCCACGAGTTTTAAACTACGAAGATGTAGATCGTCTAACCTCGTCTAGCGATGGATGTGCAAGAGATGACGAGTTTGACAGCGAATCGAGGCTTCTGAAGAGACAGAAGCGAGACTCCGATACAGCAACTGCTTACGTCCTCTACACCTCTGGGGTACGGTATTTTTTTCTTATTGTGATCCTTTCTTTTACTAACCATAAATATTAGTCGACAGGTAATCCGAAGGGCGTTGTGGTGCCTCACGCTGCTTTGATGACAACTCTTTGGTGGACAGTACGCACGTATGAAGTGACGTCAAGTGACGTTTTCCTCCAGAGCACATCGACGACTCTGGACGGCTCGTTATCTCAACTTTTTTCGCCTTTACTCGTTGGCGGAAGCGCACGAATCACTCGTCCAAAGGGGCTCCACGATCTGCAGTACATGCGAAAGGTGCTGCTGGAAGCTCCTCACATCTCGTTTTGTGTATTTGTGCCGTCATATTTCTCGCTGATCGTGGACTATATGAGTGAAAACGGTGATACTTTTCCAGCTTCCATCAAGCACGTTATACTGGCGGGTGAGGCTTTTCCCATTGAACTTGCACGTCAATTCTACAAGAAACACCCGGCCTGTTCTACGTGTCTTGTCAATGAATACGGACCCACTGAGGCGTCGATAACTTCGACAGCTTTTCGGATGCCTCGAGAACTGGCGATGCAGAACGAGTCAAGTCTTTTTCAAGGACTTCATAGTGTACCCATCGGAAAACCGATAGACGAGCATCCGGTGGTAGTGCTGGATGCTCAGAGAAGACTCGTTCCAGTGAACGTCCCTGGTGAGTTGTACATTGGTGGAGCAGGGGTGGCTCGTGGCTATTGGCGTCGTCCAGAACTCACCGAGAACTCGTTCGTTCTTCACAAAAAACTCGAAGAAATCGCGTCACTAGCTCAGAAGCGAACACGAAGATGGTACAAAACTGGGGATTTGGTGAAATGGCTACCTAGTGGCGAGTTGGTGTTTCTCGGACGCACAGATGCACAAGTGAAGCTTCATGGGATGCGAGGCGAGCTACAAGAAGTGCGCAACATTCTACTGCGCTCTTCAAGCATCAAGGCAGCTGAGGTGCTCTCAGTTCCTCAGTTGACCTCGCCCGGTCAGAAGCAACGGCAAATGTCGTCGACGCTCGTAGCTTTCGTCATGCCAGCTGAGAGTATCGACGAATTATCGGTCCGAGACGGTTATTTAACCGAGTTACGCGCGTATCTTGACCAGCACCTTCCACTTCACATGGTGCCTCAGTCGATTCAAGTTGTCAGTAGCTGGCCACGCACACCAAACGGGAAGATCGATCTTCGAACGCTCGCAAGTTGGGCTGGCTCAAACTCGACAGACTCTCGTCCTGGAGAACAAAAGAAAGAGTCTACTATTACAGTACAGTTAGCTACGGACATTTTACGGCAGGTGTGGATGCAGGCTCTAGAGCTCCAGCCTGTGGATGGTGACCAAGACATGGACGACAAACTCGAAGCGAACTTAATGTCCAAGTCTTTCTTCGAACTGGGTGGCGATTCGCTGGCGGCTATCCGAGCGATTGCTCTTGCGCAAGCACGGGGACTCTCCTTAGCCCTTGAGCAGTTCTTCCGCACGTCATCGCTGCCTGAAATGGCTCGAAGGGCTGCAGCTTCGATGGTGGATTTACGTCAGTGGACATCGGAGACGCTAGTGCCACCTAACTGGCCCACAGCGAAGAATACACGCACAGTTTTCCTTGTTTTCATGACGCTGACGGGACTGTCTGGAACCTGCTGGAACTAGCTCGACAAATTGCCCGCTTGCGGTCGTCGGAGTTCAAGCAACCCAACTCCGCAATATTCTAGTCCTGGAGAACTAATCGCTAAAATCTACTTGGAAATATTATCATGTAACGGAGTTTACAGAGGGGGCAGCACACAGGGGTACGAAGTACCCGGAGAGTTAACAAACTCTCAGTACATAAGTTGGAGAGTTAACAAGGTCTCTCAGTACGTTGGCTGAAAGCCACACGTTATGCATTTGATTAGGTTTAACTATGCTAGATAGTTAAGGAGATACATTTACCCCTAGGCGGCTTGGCCGCAATAATAGTAAATAAAACACTTCTGGTTTTGAAGCATAAAAGTTAAGGTGTTAACTTTGAGCCCTGGTCTTGGGCTGTAAGTGTCCTTTGGATAAGGAACTTAGTATTAGTGACTCTTTGAGTCGAACGTCTTCCTCTGACGCTAAAGCTACGACAGCCCCGCTGCACTTGGTAGCACTTGTAGTCAATCCCGCTCCTGAGTCGGTTGACTATATCCTCTGCGAGGATGGAACACCCCGTGTTCGCGAATTTGCCCCCGGCGCAGCAGGACGCGCTTACTAAGCTTATGTCCTTGCTTGGCCCGGAGGGCGTGGCTCATCTTGCATCGCAAGGTCCAGAGGCGGTCACAGCCAGGCTGGAATCGTTCTCCCGCTACGAGAACGCGCTCTTGGAGCATGTCCAAGAGAAGATGAGCGCCGCAACGGCGGCGGCGTCGATGACGCGTGAAGAGTCTATGAGACTGAAACCGCTCATGGTGAGCGTAAAAACCTTCGAGGGGAAGGATGGAGAGAATCTCCTTCTCTGGACCCGTGAGGTCGAGATGGCCATGGGATCGGCCCTGCTCCAGTCTGAGCATCAGCGCGTGGCGCTGGCTATCTCCAGGCTTGGAGGTCGCGCTCGCGAATGGGCACTAACGTGCGGCACGTCTGTTGACGCTGCATTTCCCACTTGGGATCAGCTGAAGCAACAGCTTTCGCGCGTGTTCGCGCCGCCTAATCAGGCGTACCGTATCCGGTTAAGTTCCTTGCTACCCGCCAGGGTAAGAAGGATTTATTGGACTATGTCCAAGAGTTGAGAGCTCTTATCGCCGGAATGGCGGCGGACCCTCTTCCGGAACTGGTCAGCGTGACCGTGTTCATGGAGGGACTTCGTGTGAGCGCAGCTCGAACGGAAGTGTTCCGTGTACACCCTAACTCTTTTGAAGAGGCGGTGGATGTGGCATTGAATGCCGAGCACAACTTCAGGTCGGCGCGACCTGGTTGGAGCGCTGGTAGCGCAAGCTCTTCGAGCGGTCCAGAGCCGATGGACCTCAGCTATGCTGAAGATGAAGAAGCGGAGCTTCTTGCTGCGGAGCAGCGCGCCGGCATCCGCCGATGCTTTGTGTGCAATAGCACTAAGCACTTGAGGGCCTATTGCCCTCTGCGCAAGAAGCGCGAGGCTCCGGCGAGCCAACCCTCCGGGTCATCGCCGGGAAACGGCAACTCCCAGTAGGCGCGGGGCGGCCTACTGGGGAAGAACTGAGTTCTGTTGTGCCTCGAAGAGGTAGAGGGCAACGGGGCTCAGCCCCGAAGAGAGCTGAGCTCTCTTACGAGAAGAGTGTGTGCAAGCCGGGCTTGCTGGTCGTTCAAGCGAACGTGAAGGGCTTTGCAAAGCCATGGAGAGTCTTGATTGACTCGGGAGCCTCGGGCAACTACGCCCGTCGCTCCACCCTGGAAGGGAGTCAGCTGTATGCTGAGGCACTGGAAGTGCCAACGAGAGATACGATCTCTGTCCGTCTCGCGACGGGGACACTGGTAACTGTGTCGAAGTTCTCTGTCGACCTTGGAGTGAAGTTTGAGAACTTCGATAGCGTGGAACGCTGTTTGGTCTTAGACCTGGATGCGAGGTATGACCTCATCCTTGGCATGGCATGGCTGGAGCGTCATGAGCCATGGATCGACTGGAAGTCGAAAACGCTGGGTGCGTCGCACCCTGCTCCTAGTGGAGCTTTGGTGAGTCATGAACCCACCTCTGCTAGGAAGCAGAAGCGCTTTTGGCGCGAGCACGAGGCCGAGGCGGCCGTAGTGCTGGACATTGGTATGTCCGAAATTGTTAGCAACGAGGTTGCTGTTTGCCCTGAGGGCGTACGTGGTGCGGCACGTTATCCGCGGAGCGGTGCAGGTCAGGTCAATGACCAACTGCTGGGTCCTGGTGAGGACGAGCGCGGAGTGGCGCGTAATCCACTGAGTGGTATGAATCTGGTCGATGACCTACCGCTGCGTGACCCGAGGGTCGCGGTCGACTGCGAGTCGAGGCATCATGGGCGTGGCCCAGGAGATGCAGGTGAAGTGACACCTAGTTCACTGTGTGAAGGTCAAGAACCTCTTGGCTTTCAGCCGAGTGTCTTGCGAGACACTGTATCCTTTTCGAGGAGTGATGGTGCTGCTGCACCCGGTGGTGGTGACGGAGATGTCGCCACACCGCCCTCATCCGGCCGGGCTCGGTCGCGGAGGGAGAGGAGAAGAAGACGCAGGGCGTCTGTGACGTCTTCGACGTCGGACGATGTGTCCAACGTGACGAGCGGTGATGCTCCACGTGATTGCTGTATACACTCGTGAACGGAGTGACGGGGGAGGTAGAAGGCGATATCAGCCTTGATACTCTGCCCGCTGCAGATGCTCTGCTAGAGCTGGACGAGATGTCCATTGCCGAGTTCGGCGAAGCCTTAAAGGCAGGCGAGCTAGCCGAGGTGGTCTTGCTGGGACCTGAGGAGGAGTTGAACTCCTCATCCGTCGTGGACGACGCGGTCCTAGAGGACACCAAGAAGGCGCTGAGCGCAAGAAGTGGATCGGCGATCCTCAAAGATCCTTCGGATCCCTTCTACCCGGTGGTGAAGGAGTATGGAGACGTTGTCTCAAAAGACCCACCGACGGGCCTGCCTCCGGATCGAGGCGTGTGTCATGAGATTGACCTGGTTCCTGGAACCAAATACTGCGTAACAAGGCAATGGCCTTTGCCGAGAGAGCAGTGTGACGTCACTGACGCATTCTTCCGTGCGAAGCACGAGGCAGGGATGGTGCGTGAGAGTAAGTCTCCGCACTCGACACCCACGTTCTGTGTCAGAAAGCCGAACGGCAAGTGGCGCATTGTTCATGCTTTTAACAAGCTAAATGCGGCCACTATCCCGGCGCAAACGCCGATTCCTCGCAAGGATGTTCTGCAGAACAACATGGTAGGCTGTACGCTGTACAGCGCGCTCGACTTGGTCGATGGCTACTACCAATTGCTCATGAGAGCGAGCGACGTTCCGCTGACAGCGGTGAGTACTCCGAGCGGTATGCTCTGGGAGTGGCTGGTGATGCCCCAGGGGCTGTCGAACGCACCAGCAACGTTCAATCGTCTTGTGACGCAGCTGTTTAGGCCCCACCGGGCGTACGCTCAAACGTACTTTGACGATATATTCGTCCATAGTCGTGCCGAGCACGGAAAGTCAGACGTGGATAACCACATTGACCACTTGCGAGCGGTGCTCGAGTGCATGCGCACTAATAAGTTGTATGCCAGCTTGGACAAGTGCGTCTTTGGCGCGGAGGAGATACCTTTCCTCGGGTGCTTCATTGGGAAGCGTGGCTTACGGGCAGATCCTGCCAAAGTCAAGGCCATCGTGGACTGGCCGGTTCCCAAGAACCAAAAAGACTTACGCAAGTGGCTAGGCTTAGCCAATTACTTGCACAAGTACAGTGCGAACTACGCGGAGATGGCTCGGCCATTATCAGATCTCCTTAAGAAGGACGCACCATGGTGCTGGAACGTCGAGCACGACGGAGCCTTTGAGGCTGTGAAGGAGAGCCTTCTCCAGGCTCCGATCCTTGCGCTACCGGACCCGGATAGTCCGTTTAGCGTCGTCTGTGACGCCTCTGATTTTGCAATCGGTTGTGCTTTACTACAAGCAGACGCCGAAGGGCGTGAACGCGTGATCGCGTTTGAGTCTCGCCAGCTTAAAGCTGCAGAGAAGAACTATCCAGTTCATGACAAAGAGCTACTTGCAATGAAGTATGCTCTAGTCAAATTCAGGGTACACCTGCTAGGCTCTAAGCCTTTTGTGATCTTTACTGATCATGCGTCGTTACGCACTGCGACACAGTCGCCTTATCTCTCTCAGAGAATGGCAAGATGGCTTTCCTTCTTTGCCGAGTATAACTTCGAGGTGAAGTACAAGCCGGGGCGGCTTAATGTAGTGGCCGATGCGCTCTCGCGCAGGCCGGACTACGAGTTAGCTCATGTCACGACAGTGACGTCGTCAGTGCCTGACTTGATACGCGGAGCGTATGCACAAGACGACATGTGCGTAGCGCTGCTACGGGCTCTTGGGAGCGACGAGTTTAAAGACTCTGACAAGGAATTGTCTGGGCGCTTACGCGCGAGGCTGCATCGATACTCACTCGATGGCGGCCTGCTGTACTACAGCACCGACTCTGAGGATAACCCTCGTGTAGTCGTTCCTCATGATGAGGATCTAAAGTATCGAATCCTCTATGAGGTTCATGATACGCCCGTGGGCGGGCACTTAGGTCGGGAGAAGACCTATGGCTCGGTGAGCTCGATGTACTGGTGGCCCAAGATGTATAAGTGGGTCGGCACCTATGTACGCACGTGTGAGACGTGTCAACGGACAAAGTCCGCGCCGAGCACGGCAGCGCCATTGGCGAGTTTGCCTGTCCCCAAGGGATGCTGGCAGTCCATGAGTATGGACTTTGTGTTTGGCCTTCCCAAGGATAAGGCGGGAAACACAGGTATAGTGGTCTTTGTAGACCGATTGAGCAAGATGGCTCATTTAGCGGCAGTGCCGGACACCATTGATGGTGAAGGTACAGCTTTGCTGTTTTTAGACCGAGTCTTTCGCCAACATGGCTTGCCTGAGGCAATTGTCTCGGATCGAGATCCGCGCTTCACCGCGAAGTTCTGGACGTCCCTCTTCAGAGTGCTCGGCACTCGTTTGGACATGTCCACGGCGGACCATCCGCAGACCGATGGTCAAACCGAACGCGTGAATCGCGTTGTGGAGGATACCCTCCGAAGCGTATGCGCTGAGGCGCCAAAACGCTGGAGCCAGATGCTCCCACTCGTTGAGTTCGCATTAAATAATGCAGTGCACGCCTCGACAGGCTACACTCCGTTCTATGTGAACGGCTTGATTAATCCTCGCGTCCCACTGACGCCGCCACGCAGTGGCTCAGGGCTTGGTGGGGGAGGGATAGCCGAGCGGCTAGCTGATGTCAGCCCTGTTGCGGTTCGCAAGCAAGTCGATGACTTTGTCTCTTTGAGACTGAGCGTAATGCGTCAAGTACGCGACGCTATGGCTGAAAGCCAAGACACGCAGAAGGAACATGCAGATGCCAAGGGCAGAAGCAATGTTGAGAGGTTTGAGGTCGGTGACCAAGTTTTATTAAACGCTAAAAACCTACCTACTCATGCAGTGTCTGCAGTCTTCAAGACGAAGTTAAGACCTCGGTTCATAGGACCGTTCAAGGTCGTGGCCAGGAAGGGCCTAGCGTATGCGCTCAACCTTCCGAAGAAGATGCGCACGCATCCGGTCTTCTATGTCGGCTTGCTTAAGCCATACCAAGACCCTGCTCAGGTGAGCGCGGAGGCGTTGGCACCAGCGGTGGCTGGGCCACGGACAGCTGCAGGGCAGCAGGTGGTAGAGCCACGGGAGGCTGAACGACAGCAAGTGGTGGATCCACTGATGGCTGATCAACAGCATGTGGCAGAGCCACAGGTCGCGGAGCGAAGTGCTCGAGATGCAGGAGCAAGGCAAGCTGAACGTTCAGCCGAGCAGCTGGACGCTCAAGGTCCGAGACCTGGTTGTGAGTCAACAGTGGTGGCTCTAACCTATCCACAAGGTGGATCATCTCTTCGAGATCGACCGATGGGCGGTGAACGTTCGCGTCGTGGACGCCGGCGTCGTATGGACGCAGACGCCGTTCCGGCAAATGCTGACTCTCCCCGCGAGAGCCCAGCTGAGGCAAGGCCTCCTCCTGCTCTGCTCGATGAGCATGGTGAGCTCCACTTTCACGTGGAACGCCTTGTGGCGTGGCGTAGACGCCAGGGTCGTACCCAGTACTTAGTAAAGTGGAGGGGTTACCCTCACTCACAGAACTCATGGGAGTTTGAGGTTATCCTCCGGCAAGATTGCCCTGACGTCGTTGACGCTTACGACCGGGCACATCATGTGCCGAAGCGCCACCATGGCGTGCGACAGCGTCGCCAGGCGCTGGGCGCCTCCCACTAGAGTGGGGAGCGATGAGGTCAGTAGTTGAGCTCAGGCTCTGACCAGTGGCTGCAGCAGCCAGCTCGTACGTATGAGCGGTGCTCGCAGCGGGAGCAGGAGGTGGAGAGACCTCGTAGTGTTAGGGACATGGTCCCGAAGGAAGCAGGTGCTTCGTGCTGTGCTGAACAAGGTTCAGGCACAAGCGTCTCGATAGACGCATAGTTGTTCTGAAACAACTTGCTCGATGAGCATGATCCAAATGTGGATGCGCTGTAACAGCGAAAGTGGTGTCCCGCACGGGGATCGAACCACTGGCCTTTGGCTTGACAGGCCGGAGCTCTACCATTGAGCTACAAGGGCGATGCCCGTACGTCAGTCCGAGAACGGACTACTCATGGTATGAGAGGGCTGCGCCCGGGTGGATTTGAACCACCGACCTGTGGCTTTCAAAGCCAGCGCTCGACCACTGAGCTAAAAGCGGATTGCTCTTAAGCTTGTCCAAGCGTGAACAATCGTTCATGGAACGACAGGGCTGTGCCCTGGTGGGCTCGAACCACCGACCTGTGGCTCTCAAAGCCAACGCTCAACCATTGAGCTAAAAGGGTGTTGCCCTTAAGCTTGTCCAAGCGTGAACAATCGTTCATGGAACGAGAGGGCTGTGCCCTAGTGGGTTTGAACCACCGACCTATCGCTTGTGAAGCGAGTGTTCAACCGCTGAGCTGTTGTCGACGACTCGAATGAGTCAAGAGCATTGCTCTAAGCGGTTTGCAGCTCTTGGAGTAGGCGCGGAGCGCGAGCGTAGGTCTGAGACCGCTTGAGAGCAAGATGCGCGCTGCGCTTGGAGCATTGGGCCGTGGGCCGACGACGAGAAGTTGGGCATCAACGATGCGTAGGCGTTTGTGAGCTCACGGAGCTGTACAACGCTGGTGTGAGGTGTAGTAACCTCCGCCGTCTTAACAAGACGTGACCTCGCTGAGGAGAGTTTCGAGAACGGAATGTTCTCATCTTAGTGGGGGAGAGTGTAACGGGGTTACATGGTGTGGAGCACACAGGGGTACGAAGTACCCGGAGAGTTAACAAACTCTCAGTACATAAGTTGGAGAGTTAACAAGGTCTCTCAGTACGTTGGCTGAAAGCCACACGTTATGCATTTGATTAGGTTTAACTATGCTAGATAGTTAAAGAGATACATTTACCCCTAGGCGGCTTGGCCGCAATAATAGTAAATAAAAGACTTTTGGTTTTGAAGCATAAAAGTTAAGCTGTTAACTTTGAGCCCTGGTCTTGGGCTGTAAGTGTCCTTTGGATAAGGAACTTAGTATTAGTGACTCTTTGAGTCGAACGTCTTCCTCTGACGCTAAAGCTACGGCAGCCCCGCTGCAGTATCCGTACTCGTCAGAACGCAGGTCCGTATGCTCTCGGAGGCTTCTCGTTCGGCTGCCGTGTAGCCCACGAAGTAGCACGCTTAGCGGTGAGAGAGGGACACGAACTTGTGCCTCTTATTCTGCTGGACGGCCTACCATTCGAGATGCCGAGCTCCAAGCAAGTTACCGAGGAGGAAGCGACTGCGACTCGACTTCGCATTGAACAGTATACGAATGAAGCATTCGGAGACGCCCTGCTACGTCCATTAGGAGACAACTATATCCACTTTTGCGCCATGGAAGAGATGTACCAGCCGTACACAACGGCGGAAGTGGAGACTGCGTGTTCCAGTTCACAGCCGCCAGTGTGGCTCCAAGCTGACTTGTACATGACGCAGCGGTGGAGCGCAGACATCTCGCTGTATCGAGCACTTGGAATTGATATCACAGCTGTATCTACCATTTCAGACTGCACGCATCTAACGATGTTACGGCACCCCAGCGTAGACGTGGTAGCGCGACAGATACGGCAACACATTGCTACAAGGATAACTACATGTAGTGAGATGCAAGGCCCATTCCATATCAATGAAAGGTTATGAATAATACCCGCCCCCTCAAATGAACACTCTAAACAGCTTTGTGAATGACATAATGGACCACACTCGAACTACGTGCGGGTGTTTTGGGCCGAACGACCTAGGTCAAAATGCACGTACTCATTTGCCCACCACGCCCAAGCGTGTGCAATTATTAGTATGATTAACCACTCAGCACTATAATAATGTGCGCTTCATGAGTGAATTACGCTTCGCTTTAGGTAAAAAGGTTTAATTTTTTTTATCCATATTGTGTGTAAAAATACAAATTGTACTACTTACATTACTAGTGGTGCACAATACTATTAGAGCGATAATATTTAGATATTTCTTGAAGTAGGTGGAAGTCACAAAACTCGTCGTTTCATGAAAATTGTTTTTAAAAACACTATTTACCAATAGTTTTTCAGGACCTAATAAACACAGTACTATGAAGTAGTACTAGTTTGTATTAAAAGAAAAGTAGTATAGTATGTGGCTCTGTCCAAATTAACTGTAATTGACACGTTTATCATTCCACTTGTCCATTTATCACACTATGCTGCTGTTGCTGCATGCTCGTTCTCAGCTTGTGCGCCGCTTCGCTGCATCAAATCGATCCTTTTCAGCTCTAGTCGACTCAAAATGGGTGCGCAACACTCAGGAGACTGGTAACACGGAGCTGCTGCTTCTTGACTGCAACCACCCAGCCTCGTATCCCCGTGGCCACATCCCCGACGCTCTTCCCCTCACATTGGCATCATCTTTTTTCAAGGACCCGACGCCGCAGTCCACGGGCGTCGTGAGCTCACAACTATTTGCAGACGTGGTGAAGGAGCTGAGAGTCCCCAAACACGCGACGCTCGTGTTCTATGCCGACGAAATGAGTCTCAAGGCCACGCGCATGTGGTGGGTCTTCCGTCACTATGGCTTCCCACTCGAGCAACTTAAGGTGCTGGACGGAGGTGTCAAAGAGTGGGTTTCTGACGATAACACAGTAGAGACAGGAGAACCTGAAGCCCGGGAAACGCCCTCAGATCTCTGGATGCAACCTGTGGACACTAAGAAGCTTGTCGGCTTTAAAGCTGTGCAGAAAGGGATCGCTGATCCCTCCACGCAGTTTGTGGACGCCAGATCCCCTGGCGAGTACTGGGGAGAGGATGCCAACGGCAACGCACGGACTGGTCACGTCCCCGGAGCTGTGAACTTTAATTGGATGGAAGGCGTGGATTTCACTCAGAACGGAAAGTTCAAGACCAAGGAAGAGCTCGACAAGGTGTTCATGGACATTTTCCATCTTGACAAGGCGAAACCAGTGATCACGTACTGCCAACGTGGAATTCGAGCTGCTTACACGGCATTTGTCTGCGCACGTCTATGTTGAATCGTGAGCACGATTCCCACCTGCTTACGATTCAACATACACGTTACTAAACACACGTTACTAAACACAGTACAGAAATCTGCCTGAATAAGGAACGCCTGATATAAATTAAGAAAGAGATGATGTGCATATATTGAATTAAGTTAGGATAAATTGAAGATTCGACTTTTGAATGAGACCAGAGTGATTCCAACAGTGCTGAATCGTGGAAGCGCTAGCTTTAGACAATGCAGCATCGCACCAGAGCAGTACAGTTAGCTGGTCGACGCTGTACGGGTTGCCGAGGGTCTTCGCCTAGGCGATCCACTCAGCTAGCTCATTATACGACGGATTAGGTGAGCGAGCAGCCTTCTCGAGGATGGCTACCTTCTCGGGCCAGGTGAGGCGGAGACGATTGGAGGAAATGGGGGTGCTGAGGACGCAGTCGGCTAGTGTATATATCACTGTAAGTCAAACGTCAAGATAGAATCGTAGACACCACCTGCTTACGATTCAACAAAGACGTTACTAAACACAGTACCGGTACAAAACTGTACTATTAGTACATCAGAAAGTCTCATCAAAACTCAAACAATATATGTTTCCTCTTGAATGCAGCCCCAAGCATAAGTATTTACATTGCACCGGTCTAATTGCGGATATAATAGTCGTCTGTAAATTATAATGTGCACCGTACAGTATTTGTCCACGAATACAATCAGCGCTTGAAGCGCAACTCTCATTCCAGATTTGTGAACTGCGAGTTACGCTTGCTTTGGTCGTCTTTATAATTCTGTAATGGTGTGTAAGTTTCATTGCTAGTTACTACGTAGTATACGGTATGTAGTACTTCGAAGTACAAGCTACATTGTTTATCGTTGCACACTGTAGCGATCGTTGACATAATATGTCAATATAATCTTACCCCCCTAGTGGAGTGTGCTGTCTGTCCGTCCGTCAGTCCGTCCGTAACGGGCTAGGGTTAATAATCCTCACGCTAATACGCGCGCTCTACTGGCTGCCGAGCGCAGCGAAGGCGGCCTCGATTCGCTAAAATTGCAATATGTGGTGTACACACTGTATGTGGTCAACACATCGTACTTAACTGCACCGTTCAAATTTCATTTTGCCCCCATTTTTAACGCTGGAGCGCCACCTCACGCAAAGGGCGCTGCGTGTGTGCGGGTTAATTTGCATTGGTAGGCTTCGCCGACGTGCACACCGGTACTATTATATCGTCGTAGGCGCTGTTGATTTTTTTTAGGCCCTGGCGACACCACTGGATCGCATTTTAGCAAAGTAGTAATTCAATACTTCGAAATACTTAGTTTAATACTTAAAAAATAATATTACTAATTAGATAAAAATGTTTCTAATAAAACATTTCTCCAATGGAGCGTTTACCTCCCATGTGCTCGACGTGCCAGGCGGTCATTGTGCACCCCCCGCTCGAGCCAGACGGTCTAGGGCTGCAGCTCCGGCTGTGCGCCTGTTGCGAACAATTCTTAGCATGGGATGCATTCGCACAGGGCGAGGTTCGAGCGGGTGCCCGCAGGTGCATCGCGTGCGCCTCTGGTCCATACAGCCAGGCGTTTTAGCACCGCCCACGCACACCAGAACCGAAGCCAGCCACTGATTCGCGCCAACAAAGCCTGGCCTTAGTTGCCGCCGCTATGGGCCCCCCACAACCGCCGCGGCGCGTTGTCCAGGAGCGCATTAATCGCCGCCGTCGTCGCTGGAAACCTCGCCAGCGCAACAAACATCCGCGTAACCACCAGAAAAACTGATTGGCTAAAAATAAATGTTTTCCATTGGTCACAATTACTTTCGTGTTTAGGTGCGTTGTATGGGAGCTTAGGACAGGGCGTGAGCCTAGGAGAAGGTGCGAGCTTATCGAACTGGATTTGTAGGGCAGTACGAAACAGTATGTACGATGGAGGGGAAACAAATATGGACACAGAGCTACAAAGCACGGAAGCGGGCCGATGCAATTAGCATGTAAATCTATGAAAGCACTAAGAGTCACGGACTCTGTTTGACTCTCTACCTAAAACCGGGCTAGAGCACGTAGCTGCTACAGAGCACGGAAATCACCTACGATACAACACGTAGACCACGAAGCACGGTAAAATACGAAGCACAAACGGCAGATCTACCGGGACACCACAAGATAACTAGATAGTATGGTCTGGGCCACTATGCCATGGGAGAACGCAGCCGCGGAGCTATAGTCAGAAAATCGTCGAGCCGCGGAGATCGATACCAGTGTTGAACCTGAGCTTACCGAGCCACGGAGGACAGAAGTACATTAGAACTCAACTGCACGGACGGTGGCCCAGCCACAAATTACACGGGGGGGGCTTGGGGTGACGATTGTACACCGTGGAGCACGATGCCATTGTAGAACACAATAACGCGGGCAGCGCAGATGCACTACGCGGGCACAATACCATATACAGCAAAACCACACCGCGATTGCACGATATCGTGATAGCGCGGTCGATGGAGCCTCACCTGGAGAGCACGATACACGGGCGACGGAGCAACACGACTGCATGCAGTCACCAAACCACGGAATAGCACACTTCGGCTAAAGCACCGGCGATGGAAGGCCAACGACCACGAAATAGTATCTACCACGAAGCCAGCGCAACCCACATAAACGTTTGAGAACAGAGAAAAGTTAGCATTTACGAAAAGGCCGTACTAAAGCGCATGAACCCACAAGAGAGAGGTCATAGCCGCTGAACAGCGTGAGCCCTGGATGAGCAGGAACCACGAAGCCGGGATGAGCAGGAAAGAGCGCCGGCCACTGAAGAACATAACATCCAACCTGTAGTACGGGGTACCAAACCACGCTATTATACGGGTCCACATGAGACTACGGAATGGTAAGTGGCTAAATACACGAAGCCAAGACCTACTGGGGTGAGCGACGCTCACAAAGTACGCGACACCAAGAAGCACTAAAGTTGCGGCCACCTCATCTCCAACAAACCATGCCACTCCGCCGCGTAGCGGCGGCGAACGGCTAGTCTTACCCCCCTAGTGGAGTGTGTTGTCTGTCCGTCCGTACGTCCGTCCGCGGCTAGGGTTAATTCATGTAACGCAAATGCGGGCGTTCTACTGGCTGCCGAGCGCAGCGAAGGCGGCCTCGATTCGCTAAAATTGCAATATGTGGTGTACATATTATATGTGGTCTACACATCGTACTTAAAATGCACAGTTCAAATTTTCATTTTGCCCCCATTTTCAAAACGGAAGCCGCGGAACGCCACGTTACTCAAGGTACGCTGCGTGTATGCATGTTAGTTTACATTAGTAGCTAGCAAGACACACATACACAGATAGTCCGAGGTTCCTGGGGCTGCTTAGGGGGTAGCTTATAACTTGCGGGATTTTATCCTGCAAGTAGGTAGCCGTGCTATGGGGATTTAGTTCCAGAGCCCTCTAGGTTCTTGGGGCTTTATCCCACCGCCCACTCTGCGCGAGAGCACATTTGGCACCTGGTCCATTGACCGCAAACCCGACAGCGAACCAGTTGAGCCGGTCGTTAATGGTTATTGATGGGCACGCACATTGCGTGCGTGCAGTTGGTCAGGAGGGGTACCGTAACTGGCCTCTTTTAACCGACAGATGGGATGGGGGCTGTAATAGCCTATCAATAACCAGCCTTTGCAATTAACGGCCGCCTTTTGGCAAAAGGATATCGCACCTCAAGCTACAGTACTATCCGGGGACCCAACCCTGAAGATTCGACTGCACAATTTGCAAACTAAAACCGCTCCGGGCCTCACGGTTCGTGACTGTGGGATAAGTGATCGGAGATAACCTTGATGGGGGCAAGCAATCCCGGGTAGTACGCATATTCGAACACACTACTTTATGAAAACTACTGCTACGTGCGGTGTACTTAGACATTGTCTAACGCGTCACGTTTTCGTGTTCGCAGAACTATGGCTCGGAGTAAGCGAAAGAGGACGCGCGAGGAACTCGAGGAGGCCCTGCACGAGAACGAACGCATTAACGCGACACCCATGCGAGAGGAAAAGGATGCACGAAAACGACGTCAGACCAAGCACAGGAAGAAACGATACGACTTGAACAAAGAGCTGAAGGCCCTCAGCGTACACCAAGACGAGCCAGACGTCACAGAAGCGGCGGAAGTTCCGGCTGATCGCATTGAAGAGGAGGAGGAGAAGACGGAAGAGTCCGATCCTGCGGTACATCAGCGCCGGTTTGCGGCCCAGATGGAGGCAGCATATATAGCGGGTGCCACCGAAGTGGCTTCATTGGCAGTGCCTGTCGTACTACAAGCTACTGTTCAAGAGCGAACCCCTGTCTCGCTTGGGCAGCGCGCTCGCGGAAACAGCGATACACTATCCCACATAGACCGCCGCCGTGCCGGGGATGCTGAGAGGGCCCGTACCAGAAGAGCCAATATGACGCTCTCTCAGCGTGATCGTACTCGGAAGAAAGACGCTGAACGCAAACGCGCCCGTAGAGCCCAATTGCGCGGTCAGGAACTTAACGAACGACGCGAGCAAGAGAGAACCCGACTACAAGAAAGACGTGCTGGTTTGAGCCAACACGACCGGGACTGCGAGCGAGAGATCAACACTCTGGCTCGCGCTGAGAATCGACAATTGATGGATGAAAATGATATTTCCGCGCTTCGGGCTACTAACAGGGAGCAGCACGCAGAACACAGAGCGGAGCAGTCTGAACATGAACGGGAAGCCGAACGTGGGCTAGACCGGCAACGACATGCGGATCGACGATCCCGCCAGACAGAAGAAGAGCGCCTGCAGGAGCTCGAGCGGGTGCGCACTAGACGCCAATGCACCCGTCATGGACACGCGTTAATATCCCTTGAAGATTTTGATGCGTCCATGATAACGGGTAACGACGTGGTGAACAGTCGCCACAAGCTCCCGGCCACAAACGTTTGTCCGATCTGCAATGCTTGGAAATGGCCTGGCGAGTCTGCGATATCATGCTGTCTGGCAGGCAGGGTAAAGCTGCCTCCACTGCACCCCGCGCCACGGAAGCTGCTTCAGCTGTACGGAGATCCCGAGTTCCGCCGTCAAATTCGTGCTTACAACCAAGCCTTCGCGTTTACATCGATTGGTGCTTCGTGCTCAAACCGATCGTTTCAAAATGTGCATCAAGACGAGAGCGTTGCCGGTACACACGGGGTGTACACATATCGCATTCAAGGGGCTATGGGGCACTACCTAGGATCTCTCCTCCCCCACATAGACCGTCGGACAGGCGCGCGAGTAGCACCCAAGTTTGCGCAGATCTACATTGTGGATCCAGACATGCAACGCCGCGCGGAGCGACGTCTTGGTATATTCGCGGATCTGGATCGTGTTGCACTACTAGACATCGAGAAAATGATGGCAGAGCACAACCCATTAGCGCAACGGTTCCTCCACTTTGGGCAGCAAGTGCGTCAACACAACACGGAGACTCCAGTAGACTTGGTCTTCCGTCTGCATGATAACTCCTCGCGACCAAGGACGCATAACCGCCCCACTGTGTCTGAAGTGGCTGCGACTCTCATTGAGGATGGCAATCTGGCTCAGCCTCGGGATCTACTTCTGTTTACACGCGATCAAAGGCTGCTACGTTTGTATGAGACTCACGCCGATTACGATCCACTCCAATACCCGCTTCTCCTTCCATATGGAGAGAAGGGCTGGACCTACACAGACGAGTTCGCGAATGGTGCTGAGTATCGAAACAAGAAGGCGATGTCGCTTCGTGAACACGTCGCGTTCCGCCTTCATCAGAAAGTGGATGATCAGTCCGCTCTCCACCAAGGTGGGCGTCTATTTCAACAGTGGTGTGTAGATCAGCGTGCAAAATGTGAGCAAGAACAGCTTCGCTGGGTGGCCGACAATCAGAAAACACTTCGCGCCGATCAATACAGGGGTGTTCAAGACGCTTTGCTCAATGAGGATACTTTGGCTCTGGCGGAAGGAGAAGTGCTGCTGTCGGAATATGACCGGGCCCAGAACAGATTGGTGCACCCGGACCGGGACGGAGGCAGTAGAGCACGACCAACCCACTTTCTTAATCAGGCTGGCAAGCGTATCATACTACCGGCTTCGCACCTGGGTAGCCCGCGGTCCATGTACAAGTCGTATCAAGATTCGATGGCAATTGTTCGGGAGTATGGACGGCCCGACGTCTTCCTGACTGAAACGTGCAACCCTAAGTGGGACGAGATTCTTGAAGCGATACCTTCCGATATCCAGACAGCTCAAGATCGACCAGACATCGTGGCTCGCGTGTGGCAGCAGAAACTGCAAGCAACGCTTGACGATTTAAACCAAGGCGTTCTGGGACGAGTGCGCGCGCGGATTTACGTTGTCGAGTTTCAAAAACGAGGCCTCCCCCACGCTCACGTACTGGTTATTTTGGCTGACGAAGACAAACCTCGAACGCGCGAGATCGTAGACAAGATGGTATGCGCTGAGATCCCAGATAAGGATACAAACCCTCAGCTGTATGAGACGGTCATGTCATGCATGCTCCATGGTCCATGCGGGCCTGCAAACCCTTCCTGCGCGTGTATGAAGGACGGCAAGTGCACCAAAGGATATCCGAAGCCCTTAGCAGAAGTTACACAAGCCAATGCCAATGGATATCCAGTGTACAGACGACGTCGACAGCAAGAAGGTGTTCTAAAGTTCAAAGGCAGAGAATACGACAATGCTACGATCAACCAGTGGGTTGTACCGTACAACCCGTACTTATCCCAGAAGTACAACTGCCACATCAATGTCGAAGTGTGCACGGATATTACTGCGGTTAAATACCTGTACAAGTATGTGTACAAAGGACCCGACATGGCTATACTCACTGTGGAAGAAGTCCGAGGAGGGCAGCAGAGTGCGCGTCGAGAACCAAATGAGATTCTACGTTTCTTGAGCGCCCGGTACATTTCTCCGGTGGAAGCTTGCATGCGCCTGCTCGATTTCACAATTCAGGGGAAAACCCATGCGGTGACACAGCTGACGGCTCATCTCGAGTCAGGCCAGACAATTTGCTTTCGCGAGACGGAAAACCCGGAGGCGGTTTTGGAACGTGGTAGTCACACGATGCTGACCAGATTCTTTGAGTTGTGTGCGAGTGAAGAGCCTCAGAATCATATTGCCAGGACGATGTTGTATCAGGATATCCCCAAAGAGTTCTGCTGGAAAGCGCCGGAGAAAGGGCAACCGAAAAGGTGGGTTCGCCGGAAACAGTATCAAGCTGCTGTTGGTCGCATGATTCACGTGTCTCCTCGAGATATGGAGCGGTTCTACCTTCGGCTACTGCTCTGTCAGCGTAGAGGTCCAACGTCGTTTGAAGACTTGAGAACGGTTAACGGAATTGTCTGCCCAACATTCCAAATTGCGGCGCGGGAGGCTGGCTACTTGGAGAATGACAACGAGTGGGTTTCGTGTTTGACGGAAGCGGTTGAGTTCCAAATGCCGTATCAACTACGCCAGCTCTTCGTCACCATTCTGGTGTATTCAGCTCCAGCAAATGTTGGTGTTCTATGGGATCGGTTTTTCGCGGATCTTTCCCAAGACTTTGCACGCAAACATCAGGCTTTGATGGACCCCTTCAAGTCGGCGTTGGTCGAATTTGAAACGCTGATGAGCATTCAAGAACTACTTCAAGCGAGTGGGTATGCGGTAGCTGACTTCGACGAGCTTCCTCAGTTGGGGTCGTTCCCAACATTGATTCGTGAAGCGCTTCGCCAAAACGGATTACTTCGACGTGAGCTCACTGGATACGATGCGTCAGCTTTGGAGGCGATTGTAAACACAGAAGATCAGCTAAACGAAAGTCAGCGGGTGGTTTACGACCAGATTATTGAAGCGGTTGAATGCCCGGAGGAAGGCAAGAAACTATTTTTTGTTGATGGCCCGGGTGGTACTGGAAAATCTACACTGCTTCGAAACATACTGGCCAAAGTCAGACTCTCGGGGAAAATCGCCATCGCTGTGGCGTCTAGCGGTATTGCCTCGCTCTTGCTCATGGGTGGTAGGACAGCTCATTCTACATTCAAGATCCCTTTGAAATTGAACGAGAGCTCGACGTGCGGTATCAGGAAGAACTCCCACATTCAGGAGTTGATTAAGCATGCAAGTTTAATTATTTGGGACGAAGCACCTATGGCCCATCGCCACGCATTCGAGGCAGTAGACCGAACACTGCGGGACATACTTGACAACGACACCGAGCCTTTTGGGGGGAAAGTGTTTGTACTTTCGGGAGATTTCCGCCAGATTCTCCCGGTCGTTAAGAATGGAACACCCGTCGAGACAATTGACGCTTGCCTCAAGTCGTCTAGGCTGTGGCCCCAATTCCAGACGTTTTGTCTTACGGAAAACATGCGAGTGCGCACAGCTGATACTGCAGACACTGCTGAGGAAATGGCTGCGTTCTCCGAGTTCCTGCTGCAAGTCGGGGAGGGAAGGCATGATGTAAACCCTTCCCTAGGAAACGATTACATGAAGATCCCGCGCGATATGCTGATTGAGAATCCACCTGTGCCTGAGGATGAGGACCAGGAAATTCGTCCGGGCGTTATTCCAAGAGGCATGGATCGGATCATCGACGAGATGTATGGCGAGATTAATAACCCCGAGGTTGCTACCGACGAGTATTTCGCTAACCGAACGATCCTCACGACCACGAACGCAATCGTGCACCGCATCAATGAAGCGGTGACCGATCGATTAACTGGACAGGCGCGGGAATACATGTCTTCCGACTCTGTACAAGACGACGGTGACGGCAATTTCTTCGAGCAGGAGGTACTCCACTCGATGAATATCAGTGGAATGCCTCCCCACAAATTGACCCTCAAGGTAGGAATGCCTATCATGATGATGCGGAACCTGAATCCAGATCTAGGGCTGTGCAACGGAACACGGCTTCGAATTGTGGCCCTTAAGCCACATGTCATCCACGCCACAATTATGACCGGTGAGCGACAAGGGCAACATGTGTTGATTCCCCGCATTGTTTTCATCAGTGACGGAGACATTCGGAGCTTTCCGTTTCATTTGAGACGCAAGCAGTTTCCTGTCCAACCGGCCTTTGCGATGACGATTAACAAGGCGCAAGGACAAACGGTGCAGTACTTGGGGCTGTATCTTGCTACGCCTTGCTTCTCCCACGGGCAGCTGTACGTTGCGATGTCGCGAGTTACTTCAAGATCAAGATTCAAGGCGCTGGTCGAGTACCCAAAGCTGGAGGAGGAGGATGGGGTCTACGCCCAGAACATTGTCTACAGGCAGATCTTTGGTTCGGAGTAGGAATGTTCAATTTCATATGCATTTAGTACATAACGTTTACATAAAACATGTTTACGCCGGAGCGCAGCGAAGGCGTGAGCCCAGTTCCCCTGGGACTACAGCCTGCCACCTCCGCCGCGTAGCGGCGGCGAACGGCTAGTCTTACCCCCCTAGTGGAGTCTGCTCTGCGTCAGTCCGTCAGTCCGTCCGCGGCTAGGGTTAATTCATGTAACGCAAATGCGGGCGTTCTACTGGCTGCCGAGCGCAGCGAAGGCGGCGTCGATTCGCTAAAAAGCTGCCGAGCGCAGCGAAGGCGACCCCCATTGGCTAAAACAGATATTATGTGCTGTACTTACTGTATGTGGACTACACATCGTACTTAACGAACTTTCATTTTGCTCTCATTTTCAGCTGCGGTTCGCAAGGCCACGCAAAGGGCGCTGCCTGTGTGTGTCTGTGTGCATTAGTTAGCATTAGTAGAAGGCACCGATGAGCACACACGTACTATATCGTCGTAGGAGCTGCTGAAAAAAGTTTAGGCTTTGGTGACTCATAATCGAACTTTAGTACTTATTGGATATATAATGATGTTTTAGGCTTCGTAGTACTGCTGTACTAATGTAACTTACAATATTATTTTTCATATTACTATTATCAAGGCATTTCATATTTTTGCTTGCAGTCATTTGTAGTAGTAGTACACAAATAATTATATCAGCGTTTAATAATAAATAGCAATTGTATTACTATTAAAAATAATGTGAAAGCTTTAAAATATGACTATTGTGGCTTACACCCCTGCACACCACACTGCCTCCGGGAGAAATATCACATTCCTTTGTATTTGCGCGCGTAGTGTGTGACCTTAAGATATTATGTGAGCTTTCCAACAATATATGTTGCGTACATCAAACAAAATGTTTGTGATCAAGTTTGCGCGGAGGCACGTGACTCAGCAAGAACACGAAACACGATGGGATAGAAGAGCAACACAAAGCACGGAAAGCAACGGACGATGATAGAAGACTTAGCCTATGCAAACCACGAAGTTTCATGCGTAGCGTGAAAGACGGAAAAACACGCAGTCATGAAAAGGACAGAGGGACAAGAATATGACGGGAGCGTACAGCCCACGGAAGTGAAATAGATATACAGACACCCCAGCATGCTAAAATGGGTGGCTACGGAAGAGTACGCACGTAGCGGTAAGAGTGCATGGACAGCAACTCTCCCATAGCACCACGGAAGAGCACGGAGCACGGTCGTCGGACCAGGCATGAAGCGGCGGGAGTCCGAAAACGGGAAGTCATCGAGCATTAGAGCCCGATGAACCGGATCTCACCGAGCCAGGGAGCACGATACTACGGTAGCTAACAATCACACGGACGACAGACCAGCCGCGACACCACAAGCTAGCACGATAGCATGGGTTGTGCCACTAAGCCATGGGAGATCGCAGCCGCAGAGCTATAGACGTAAAATCACAGTGCCGCGGAGAACGATACCAGTGTTGAACCCGAGCTTACCGAGCCACGGAGGACAGTACTACATTAGAACTAGATTGCACGAGCGGCGGGCCACCCACGAAATAAACGGAGAGGTGGGCGCTTGGGGTGACCACGATTGCACACCACGGAGCACGAAGCCATTGTAGAGCACGATAATATACGGAAAACGCAGATGCACTGCGCGAGTACAATACATTAGACAGCATTACCACACCGGAGTTGCACGATAGCGTGATAACGTAGTCGATGGAACCTCGTCAGGAGAGCACGATACACGGGTGACGGAACAACACGACTGCGTGGAGGCACGAAACCACGGAATAGCACATTTTGGCAAGCGTACCGGCGATTGGAGGGCACCGGCCACGAAAGACTACGTACCACGAAACCGGTGCAACCCACATAAACGTTTGAGAGCAGGAAATATGTAGCAGCCACATAAAACGCAATACTTAAGAGCATGAACCCTAAAGAGAGAGCGCATAACCGCTGAGCAGCGTATTCCACGGGTGAGCGAGAACCACGAAACCGGGAAGAGCACGAAAGAGCATGGACCATTGCAGAACATGACATCCAGCCTGTAGTACGGGGTAGCGGAAACCTTCCAAGCCACGATATTATACGGGGCCGAATGAGACTACGGAAAAGCAAGTGGTTCAATACACGATGCCAAGATCTACTGGGGTGAACGACGCTAACAAAGTACGTGACATTAAGAAGCACCTAAATTTGCGGCCACCGCATCTCCAACAAACCATGCCACTCCGCCGCGTAGCGGCGGCGAACGGCTAGTCTTACCCCCCTATTAGTAGTGGAGTCTGGTGTCCGTCTGTCTGTCACGGGCTAGGGTTAATTAATGTAACGCAAATGCGGGCATTCTACTGGCTGCCGAGCGCAGCGAAGGCGGCGTCGATTCGCTAAAAAGCTGCCGAGCGCAGCGAAGGCGGCCCCCATTAGCTAAAACAGACATTATGTGCTGTACTTACTGTATGTGGACTACACATCGTACTTAACGAACTTTCATTTTGCTTTCATTTTCAGCTGCGGTTCGCAAGGCCACGCAAAGGGCGCTGCCTGTGTGCGCGTTAGTTAGCATTAGTAGAAGGTTTTGATGAGCAGACACGTACTATATCGTCGTAGGAGCTGTTGAAAAAATTTGTAGGCTTTGGTGACTCATATTTCGGCCTCAATCCAAATGAGTACTTATTGATTATAGAATGATGTTTTTTTCTAATAATTAATCTTTCAATACTTCTTTTGCGTAGTACTATTCTTAAGACATTTCATATTTTTGCTTGCAGTCATTTGTAGTAGTAGTCCACATAATAATTAATTTAGCGTTTAATAATAAATAGCAATTGCATTACTATTAATAATGTGAAAACTTTAAAATATGACTATTGTGGCTTACACCCCTGCACCCCACACTGCCTCCGGGAAAAAGTATCATCTTCCTTTGTATTTGCACACGTAGTGTGCGACCGTAAGATATAGTGTGAATTTTCCAACAATATATGTTGCGTACATCAAACAAAATGGGAACAGTGTTTGTGATTCAGTTAGTGCGAAGGCACGTGACTCAGCAAGAACACGAAATACGAAGGAACACCGACCCATACTATGTAGATGATGGGATACAAGAGAAACACGAAGCACGAAAGACCATGGACGATGATTTATAGGTTTAGTCGATGCAAACCACGAAGTTTTATGCGTAGCGTGAAAGATGGAAGAACACACAGCCATGAAAAGGACATAAGGACACGAATATGACGGGAGCGTACGGGCCGCGGAACGATATTAATTATATAGACACCCCAGCATACTGAAAAGCACAGCTACGGAAGAGCACGCACGTTCGAAGCCACGGTGGATCACGTAGCGGCAAGAGTGCACGGACAGCAATTCTCCCATAGCACCACGGTAAACACGGAGCACAGTCGACGAACCAATCATGAAGCTGAGGGCGACCAGAAACGGAAGATCACCGAGCGTTGGAATACGATATTTGGGTATCACCGAACCTCACCGAGTCCCGGAGCAGGATACTACGGAAGCTAAGGGTCGCACAGACGACCGACCAACCGCGACACCACAAGATAACACGATAGCATGGAAGGTGCCACTAGACCATGGGAGAACTCAGCCGTCGATCTATAGACGGGAAATCACCGAGCCGCGGAGAGCGATACCAGTGTAGAACCTGAGCTCCCCAAGCCACGGAGGACGATACTACATTCGAACCTGACTGCACAGACGGCAGACCAGCCACGAGACTACGAAGAACACACTAGCATGGACGGTGGCCCAACCACTTAACCATGGAAAGCCAAACAGCCATGGGAGCTATAGACCGGAGATCATCGAGCCACGGAACACCATACCAGTGTAGAACCCGAGCTTACCGAGCCACGAAGGACAGTAGTACATGAGAACACGATTGCACGGACGGCGGACCAGCCACCAAATGCACAGGGGGTGGGCTTGGTATGACCACGATCACACACCGTGGAGCAAGATGGCATCGCAGAGCACGATAACACGGGCAACGCAGATGCACTACGCGTGCACAATACCATAGACAGCATAACCACACCTCGATTGCACGATAGCGTGATACCGCGGTCGATGACACTTCATCAGGAGATCACGATACACGGGCGACGGAACATCACGACTGCGTGGAGGCACCAATCCACGGAATAGTACCCTTAGTCTAGAGTACTGGCGATGGGAGGCCAACGGCCGAAATGTACTCCGAAGCTGGTGCAACCCACATAAACGTTTGAGAGCAGGAAATATGTAGCAGCCACATAAAACGCAATACTTAAGAGCATGAACCCTAAAGAGAGAGCGCATAACCGCTGAGCAGCGTATTCCACGGGTGAGCGAGAACCACGAAACCGGGAAGAGCACGAAAGAGCATGGACCATTGCAGAACATGACATCCAGCCTGTAGTACGGGGTAGCGGAAACCTTCCAAGCCACGATATTATACGGGGCCGAATGAGACTACGGAAAAGCAAGTGGTTCAATACACGATGCCAAGATCTACTGGGGTGAACGACGCTAACAAAGTACGTGACATTAAGAAGCACCTAAATTTGCGGCCACCGCATCTCCAACAAACCATGCCACTCCGCCGCGTAGCGGCGGCGAACGGCTAGTCTACCCCATCTAGTGGAGTGTGTTGTCTGTCCGTCTGTCTGTCACGGGCTAGGGTTAATTAATGTAACGCAAATGCGGGCATTCTACTGGCTGCCGAGCGCAGCGAAGGCGGCCTCGATTCGCTAAAACTGCAATATGTGGTGTACACACTGTATGTGGTCAACACATCGTACTTAAATGCACCGTTCAAATTTCATTTTGCCCCATTTTCAACTGTGGGCCGCCACCTCATGCGAAGGGCGCTGCCTGTGTGTGCGTTAGTTAGCTGAATCTTACCCCTCTAGTGGAGTGTGTTGTCTGTCCGTAAGTCCGTCCGAGGGTAGGGCTAATAAAAATCACGCTAATGCGGGCGTTCTACTGGCTGCCGAGCGCAGCGAAGGCGGCGTCGATTGGCTAAAATTGAATTATGTGGTGTACACACTGTATGTGGTCAACACATCGTACTTAAAATGCACCACTCAAATTTCATTTTGCTTTCATTTAGAGCTGCGGTATGCAAGGCCACGCGAAGGGCGCTGCCTGTGTACGCGTTAGTTAGCTGAATCTTACCCCTCTAGTGGAGTGTGTTGTCTGTCCGTCCGTACGTCCGTCCGCGGCTAGGGTTAATTAATGTAACGCAAATGCGGGCGTTCTACTGGCTGCCGAGCGCAGCGAAGGCGGCCTCGATTCGCTAAAAAGCTGTCGAGCGCAGCGAAGGCGGCCCCCATTGGCTATAATCAACATTGTGTTTCTTACACATTATATGTGGTCTACACATCGTACTTAAAAGCACTGCTTAAATTTCATTTTGCTCTCATTTTCAGCGTCGGTATGCAAGGCCACGCAAAGGGCGCTGCCTGTGTACGCGTTAGTTAGCATAATCAAAAGGCGCCGATGAGCACATACGTACTATATCGTCGTAGGAGCTGTTGAAAAAAATTGTAGGCTCTGGTGACACATATTTTGGCCTCAATCGAAGCTTTAGTACTTATTAGTTTTAGAATGATATTTTAGGCTTCGTAGTACTTTTCTTATAATTAATCTTACAAAACTGTTTTGCGTAGTACTATTATCAAGACATTTCATATTTTTGCTTGCAGCTATTTGTAGTAGTAGTCCATATAATTATTATATTAGCGTTAGATAGTAAATCACAATTTTATTGCTACTATCAATAATGTGAAAACTAAAAAATAATATTGTGGCTTACACCCCTGCACCCCACACTGCCTCCGGGAAAAAGTGTCATCTTCCTTTGTATTTGCGCGCGTAGAGTGCGACCTTCAGATATTGTGCGAACTTTCCAACACTATATGTAGCGTACATCAAACAAAATGGGAACAGCTATTGTGTTTAAGGAGGCACGTGACTAAGCAAGAGCACGAAGCCCGAATAAACATCGACCCACCCTATGTAGACGATGGGATAGAAGAGCAACACGAAGCACGAAAGATCGAAGCCTTAGCCGATGCAAACCACGAAGTGTTTTACGTAGCGTGAAATATGGAAGTGCACGCAGCCATGAACAGGACAGAACGACAAGAATATGACGGGAGCGTACGGGCGACAGAAGGGAACTAAATCCATAGACACCCCAGCATGCTGAAAAGCACGGGCTACGAAAGAGCATGCAGCGGTAAGAGTGCACTAACAGCAATTCCTCCATAGCATCACGGTAGAGCACGGAGCACGGTCGACGGACCAGGCATGAAGCGGCGGGAGTCCGAAAACGGGAAGTCATCGAGCATTAGAGCACGTTATCAGGATAGAACCGGATCTCACCGAGCCAGAGAGCACGATACTACGGTAGCTAACAATCACACGGACGACAGACCAGCCGCGACACCACAAGCTAGCACGATAGCATGGGTTGTGCCACTAAGCCATGGGAGATCGCAGCCGCAGAGCTATAGACGTAAAATCACAGTGCCGCGGAGAACGATACCAGTGTTGAACCCGAGCTTACCGAGCCACGGAGGACAGTACTACATTAGAACTAGATTGCACGAGCGGCGGGCCACCCACGAAATAAACGGAGAGGTGGGCGCTTGGGGTGACCACGATTGCACACCACGGAGCACGAAGCCATTGTAGAGCACGATAATATACGGAAAACGCAGATGCACTGCGCGAGTACAATACATTAGACAGCATTACCACACCGGAGTTGCACGATAGCGTGATAACGTAGTCGATGGAACCTCGTCAGGAGAGCACGATACACGGGTGACGGAACAACACGACTGCGTGGAGGCACGAAACCACGGAATAGCACATTTTGGCAAGCGTACCGGCGATTGGAGGGCACCGGCCACGAAAGACTACGTACCACGAAACCGGTGCAACCCACATAAACGTTTGAGAGCAGGAAATATGTAGCAGCCACATAAAACGCAATACTTAAGAGCATGAACCCTAAAGAGAGAGCGCATAACCGCTGAGCAGCGTATTCCACGGGTGAGCGAGAACCACGAAACCGGGAAGAGCACGAAAGAGCATGGACCATTGCAGAACATGACATCCAGCCTGTAGTACGGGGTAGCGGAAACCTTCCAAGCCACGATATTATACGGGGCCGAATGAGACTACGGAAAAGCAAGTGGTTCAATACACGATGCCAAGATCTCCTAGGGTGAACGACGCTAACAAAGTACGTGACATTAAGAAGCACCTAAATTTGCGGCCACCGCATCTCCAACAAACCATGCCACTCCGCCGCGTAGCGGCGGCGAACGGCTAGTCTTACCCCCCTATTAATAGTGGAGTCTGGTGTCCGTCTGTCCGTCCGAGGGTAGGGTTCTAAAATGTAACGCAAATGCGGGCGTTCTACTGGCTGCCGAGCGCAGCGAAGGCGGCCTCGATTCGCTAAAATTGCAATATGTGGTGTACATATTATATGTGGTCTACACATCGTACTTAAAATGCACAGCTCAAATTTCATTTTGCCCCATTTTTAAAGCTGGAGCGCCACCTCACGCAAAGGGCGCTGCCTGTGCACGCGTTAATAAGCATTATTAGGAGGCGCCGACGTGCACACACATACAATATCGTCGTAGGAGCTGGAGAAAAAATATATAGGCCCTGGTGACTTATATTTTGGCCTCAATCGAAACTTTAGTACTTATTGAGTTTAGAATGATGTTTTAGGCTTCGTAGTACTGCTGTACTAATTTAACTTACAATATTATTTTTCTTAGTACTATTACCAAGGCATTTCATATTTTTGCTTGCAGTCATTTGTAGTAGTAGTACACATAATAATTATATCAGCGTTTATAATAAATCACACTTCGACTACTATTATTAATAATGTGAAAACTTTAAAATATGACTATTGTGGCTTACACCCCTGCACCTCCGTAATAAACTATTGTCTTCCGTTGTATTTGCGCGCGTAGTGTGCGACCTTCAGATATTATGTGAACTTTCCAACAATATACGTTGTGTACATCAAACAATATACGTTGTGTACATCAAACAATATACGTTGTGTACATCAAACAAAATGGGAACAGCGTTTGTGATTAAGCTGGCGCGGATGCACATGTCTAAGCAAGGACACGAAACACGAAGGAATACCGACCTACACTATGTACACGATGGGATAGAAGAGCAACACGAAGCACGGAAGGCCATGGACGATGATAGAGGACTTAGCCGATGCAAACCACGAGGTTTTATAAGTAGCGTGAAAGATGAAAGAGCACGCAGCCATGAAAAGAACAGATGGAGAGAACATGACAGGAACGTACGGGCCACGGAAGGGAACTAAATACATAGACACCCCAGCATGCTGAAAAGCACGGGCTACGGAAGAGCACGGACGTTCGAAGCCACGGTAGAACACGTATCGGTGAGAGTGCACAGAAACAATACTCCAACAACACCACGGGTAAACATGGAGCACAGTCAACCGACCAAACCTGAGCCCGCAGGAGGCCAGATACGGGAAATCAGAAATCATCAATTTTTGGAGCACGATGCCTAGGTAGAACATGAGCTCACCGATCCACGGAGCGCGACACTACGGTAGCTAACGATAAGACAGACGACAGCCCAGCCTCGACACCAGAGATAACACGACAGCATGGACGGTGGGTTATCCACTAAACCATCGGAGAACACGCTGCCACGCGAAATCACCGAGTCACGGAGCACCATACCAGTGTAGAACCTGAGCTTACCGAGCCACGGAGGACAGCAGTACATGATACCACGATTGCACGGACTGCGGACCGCCCACCAAATGCACAGGGGTGGGCTTGGTATGACCACGATTACACACCGTGGAGCACGATGGCATCGTAGAGCACGATAACACGGACAACGCAGATGCACTACACGTGCACAATACCATAGAAAGCATAACCACACCGCGATTGCACGATAGCGTGATACCGCGGTCGATGACACTGCATCAGGAGATCACGATGCACGGGCGACGGAACCACACGACTGCATGGAGGCACCAAAGCACGGAATAGCACCCTTTGGTTAGAGTTCCAGGCCAATGGCCACGAAAGACTGCGTACCGCAAAACCCGTGCAGCCCACGTAAACGTTTGAGAACAGGAAATATCTGGCAGTCACGAAAAAGGCCGCACTAAAGAGCATGATCCCAAAAGAGAGGGCGATAACCCAGTAAGCTGCGTGTGCCACGGGTGAGCAGGGAACCACGAAGCCAGAAAGAGCACGGAAGAGCATGGGTCACAACATCCAACCTGTAGTACGGGGTAACGGAAACGTACCAAACCACGATATTATTCGGGGCCGGATGAGACTACGGAAGGCAAGTGGTTAAATACACGATGCCAAGATCTACGGGGTGAACCACGCTCTCAAAACACTCGACACCAAGAAGCACTAAGGTTGCGGCCACCTCATCTCCATCAAACCATGCCACTCCGCCGCGTAGCGGCGGCGAACGGCTAGTCTTACCCCCCTAGTGGAGTCTGACGTGTGTCTGTCCGTTACGGGCCTGTTTGCTAGCATGAACCTTTCCTCGCACATGGCTACACTCCACCTGTTCGGTACTATATTTTCCCATCCTTTCGACTGCACCTATCTTTGTGACTCGGCTTGACTATGCAAAAATTGCACTTTTAGCCATGAATAGGGTTAATAAAACTCACGCTAATACGCGCGTTCTTCTGGCTGCCGAGCGCAGCGAAGGCGGCGTCGATTGGCTTAAATCGCATTATGTGGTCTACACATCGTACTTAAATGCACCGCTCAAATTTCATTTTGCTCTCATTTTCAGCTGCGGTTCGCCACCTCACGCGAAGGGCGCTGCCTGTGTGCGCGTTAGTTAGCATTAGTATAAGGCGCCGATAAGCACACACGTACTATATCGTCGTAGGAGCTGTTCAAAAAATTGTACGATTTGGTGACTTATATTTCGGCCTCAATCGAAACTATAGTACTTATAGGATATATAATGATATTTTAGGCTTCGTAGTACTTGTAAATAATAAAACTTACAAAACTTTTGAGTAATACTATGTACTGAGAATTTCATATTTTTCTTGCAGACGTTTATAGCAGTACTACAAAAAATTATTTAGTAGCGCAAGAAAAAAAACGCATGTTATTACTAATACTATTACATTTAAACCAAAGTGACGGTATTATATTTGCGTTAGATAAAGATACACAATTTATTACTAATATTAAATATTCGAGCACTTTCAAAATGTGAATATAGTGGCTTCCCACCATCCCACCCCACATCACCATGTACACCACTCCGCCGCCGATAAAAAAGGATCGTATTCCTTTGTATTCGCGCGCGTAGTGTACGACCTTAAGAGATTGTGCGCACTTTTCACCACGATATGTAGCATACATCAAACAAAATAAAAACAGCGTTTGCGATTGAATTAGCGCGGAGGCAAGTGGATAAACAAGAACACGAAACACAGAGGAACACCGGCGCCCACTATATACACGATGGGGTAGAGGGAAGAACACGAAGCACAGAAGGCCACGGACGTTGAAAAAGGACTAAATTAATGAAGGCAGCTAGCCATTCTGAAAAGCAAGAACCACGGACGAGCACGCTACCATGAAAACTTGGAATGGCAAGAATATGATGGGAGCGTATGGATCACGGAAAGTAACTGAGGTAATGACACCCCAACATGCTGAAAAACACGG
>NW_003303584.1:106413-108148 GCF_000142945.1 Phytophthora infestans T30-4
ATTTCATTTTGCCCCCATTTTCAAAACGGAAGGCCGTGGAACGTCACGTTACTCAAGGTACGCTGCGTGTATGCATGTTAGTTTGCATTAGTAGCTAGCAAGACACACATACACAGATAGTCCGAGGTTCCTGGGGCTGCTTAGGGGGTAGCTTATAACTTGCGGGATTTTTTCCTGCAAGTAGGTAGCCGTGCTATGGGGATTTAGTTCCAGAGCCCTCTGGGTTCTTGGGGCTTTATCCCACCGCCCACTCTGCGCGAGAGCACATTTGGCACCTGGTCCATTGACCGCAAACCCGACAGCGAACCAGTTGAGCCGGTCGTTAATGGTTATTGATGGGCACGCACATTGCGTGCGTGCAGTTGGTCAGGAGGGGTACCGTAACTGGCCTCTTTTAACCGACAGATGGGATGGGGGCTGTAATAGCCTATCAATAACCAGCCTTTGCAATTAACGGCCGCCTTTTTGGCAAAAGGATATCGCACCTCAAGCTACAGTACTATCCGGGGGCCCAACCCTGGAGATTCGACTGCACAATTTGCAAACTAAAACCGCTCCGGACCTCACGGCCCGTGACTGTGGGATAAGTGATCGGAGATAACCTTGATGGGAGCAAGCAATCCCGGGTAGTACGCAGATGTCCCTACACCCTACATTATGAAAACTACTGCTACGTGCGGTGTACTTAGACTATGTCTAACGCGTCACGTTTTCGTGTTCGCAGGCTAATGGCTCGAACTAAGCGGAAAAGGACGCGGGAAGAACTTGAGGAGGCTCTGCGCGAGAATGAACTGATCAATGCGACACCCATGCAAGAGAAGAAGGAAGCACGGAAGCGACGTATGAACAAGCGCAGGAGGAAGCGCTGCGACTTGAACAAAGCGCTTCAAGCCCTCAGTGTGCACCAAGAAGCAACTGCGGTTACGGAAGTTACGGAAGGTCAAGCTGGCCGTTTTGAAGAGCGGGAGGAAAAGACGGAAGAGTCCGATCCTGTTATATTTCAGCGCCGGTTTGCGGCCCAGATGGAGGCAGCGTATCAAGCGGGAGCTACCGAGGTGGCTTCATTGGCAGTGCTTTTAATACCTCCAGCTCCTGTTCAAGAAGCGATTCCGGTGTCAGCTGCGCAACGAGCTCGCGAAAGACGAGCTAACAGGACACTGTCTCAGACAGATCGCGACCGTACATGCAACGCACAGAGATCTCGCACAAGACGAGCTAATATGTCACTCTCTCAGCGTGATCGTGCGAGGAAAAAGGACGCAGAGCGCAAGCGTGCCCGAAGAGCTCGGTTACGTGGAGAAGATCTTCACGAACAACGAGTGAATAATCGGCAGCAGCAAACAGCACACAGGGCGGAGCTAAATGAACTGCAGCGACAATACGAACGCGACCTAAACCGCCAACAGCATGCAGTTCGCCGAGCGGAGCTACCACAAGAAGACCGGGACGCTGAACGTGAGCTAAACTGCCACCAGCACGCCGATCGACGGGCCGATCTGTCGGGACAAGAACGAGATGCTGAACGCGAGCTGGACCGACAACGGCATGCTGATCGACGAGCTGAGCAGACACAAGACGAGCGCCAGTACGAGCTCGAGCGGGTGCGCACTAGACGACAATGTGTCCGTCATGGACATGCTCTTATTTCCCTCGAAGACTTCGACGCGTCCATGATAACAGGTGACCACGTGGTCAACAGGCGACACAGCTCCGCTACAATGTTTGTCCGATCTGC
>NW_003303584.1:111133-112923 GCF_000142945.1 Phytophthora infestans T30-4
ATACTGGAAAATCTACACTGCTTCGAAACATACTGGCCAAAGTCAGACTCTCGGGGAAAATCGCCATCGCTGTGGCGTCTAGCGGTATTGCCTCGCTCTTGCTCATGGGTGAGTAGGACAGCTCATTCTACATTCAAGATCCCTTTGAAATTGAGCGAGAGCTCGACGTGCGGTATCAGGAAGAACTCCCACATTCAGGAGTTGATTAAGCATGCAAGTTTAATCATTTGGGACGAAGCACCTATGGCCCATCGCCACGCATTCGAGGCAGTAGACAGAACACTGCGGGACATACTTGACAACGATACCGAGCCTTTTGGGGGAAAAGTGTTTGTACTTTCAGGAGATTTCCGCCAGATTCTCCCGGTCGTAAAGAATGGAACACCCGTCGAGACAATTGACGCTTGCCTCAAGTCGTCTAGGCTGTGGCCCCAATTCCAGACGTTCCGTCTCACGGAAAACACGCGAGTGCGCACAGCTGATACTGCAGACACTGCTGAGGAAATGGCTGCGTTCTCCGAGTTTCTGCTGCAAGTCGGGGAGGGAAGGCATGATGTAAACCCTTCCCTAGGAAACGATTACATGAAGATCCCGCGCGATATGCTGATTGATAATCCACCTGTGCCAGAGGACGAGGACCAGGAATTCGTCCGGGCGTTATTCCAAGAGGCATGGATCGGATCATCGACGAGATGTATGGCGAGATTAATAACCCCGAGGTTGCTACCGACGAGTATTTCGCTAACCGAACGATCCTCACGACCACGAACGCAATCGTGCATCGCATCAATGAAGCGGTGACCGATCGATTAACTGGACAGGCGCGGGAATACATGTCTTCCGACTCGTGTACAAGACGACGGTGACGGCAATTTCCCTCGAGGCAGGAGCTTCCTCCTCTTCGATGAATAATCAAGAGAATGCCTCCCCCTCCACACTTGACCCTCATGGGTAGGGAATGCCTATCATGATGATGCGGGACCCTGAATCTAGATCTAGGGCTGGACAGCGGGAACACGGCTTCGAATTGTGGCCCCTCAAAGCCACATGTCATCCCCGCCACAATTATGACCGGTGAGCGACAAGGGCAACATGTGTTGATTCCGCGCATTGTTTTCATCAGTGACGGAGACATTCGGAGCTTTCCGTTTCATTTGAGACGCAAGCAGTTTCCTGTCCAACCGGCCTTTGCGATGACGATTAACAAGGCGCAAGGACAAACGGTGCAGTACTTGGGGCTGTATCTTGCTACGCCTTGCTTCTCCCACGGGCAGCTGTACGTTGCGATGTCGCAAGTTACCTCAAGATCAAGATTCAAGGCGCTTGTCGAGTTTTCAAAGCTGGAGGAGGAGGATGGGGTCTACGCCCAGAACATTGTCTACAGGCAGATCTTTGGTTCGGAGTAGGAATGTTTAATTTCATATGCATTTAGTACATAACGTTTACATAAAACATGTTTACGCCGGAGCGCAGCGAAGGCGTGAGCCCATTTCCCCTGGGACTACAGCCTGCCACCTCCGCCGCGTAGCGGCGGCGAACGGCTAGTCTTACCCTTCTAGTGGAGTGTGTTGTCCGTCTGTAACGTCCGTAACGGGCTAGGGTTAATAATCCTCACGCTAAAACGCGCGTTCTACTGGCTGCCGAGCGCAGCGATGGCGGCGTCGATTCGCTAATATTGCAATATGTGGTGTACACACTGTATGTGGTCAACACATCGTACTTAAAATGCACCGCTCAAATTTCATTTTGCCTTCATTCTCAGCTGCGGTATACAAGCCACGCGAAGGCGC
>NW_003303584.1:124952-126368 GCF_000142945.1 Phytophthora infestans T30-4
CCCGTAACTGGCCTCTTTTAAACCGACAGATGAGATGGGGGCTGTAATAGCCTATCAATAACCAGCTTTTGCAATTAACGGCCGCCTTTTGGCAAAAGGATATCGCACCTCAAGCTACCGTACTATCCGGGGGCCCAACCCTGAAGATTCGACTGCACAATTTTGCAAACTAAAACCGCTCCGGGCCTCACGGCCCGTGACTGTGGGATAAGTGATCGGAGATAACCTTGATGGGGGCAAGCAATTCCGGGTAGTACGCGTATTCCAACACACTACTCTATGAAAACCTACTGCTACGTGCGGTGTACTTAGACATTGTCTAACGCGTCACGTTTACGTGTTCGCAGAGCTATGGCTCGAACTAAGCGGAAAAAGGACCCGAGAGGAGCTGGAGGAGGGTCTGCGGGAGAATGAACGCAATAACGCGACGCCTATACAGGAGAAAAATGATGCACGGAAACGACGAATGAACAAGCGCAGAAGGAAGCGCTGTGACTTGAACAGAGCGCTTCAAGCCCTCAGTGTGAACCAAGACGTTACAGAGGTTAAGTCGAGCGGTAGCTTTTGAAGAGCGAGAGGAGAAGACGGAAGAGTCCGATGCTGCGGTACATCAGCGGCGCTTTGCGGCTGAAATGGAGGCGGCGTATCAAGCTGAAACCGAGAATGTGGCTGTATTCCAGGCGCCTGTCGTATCAGAACCAACGGCTCGAGAAGAGGCCCCCGTCTCGGCTGCGCAGCGGGCTCGCGAGAAGAGAGCTAATGCGACACTATCCCAGATAGAACGACGACGTGCCGGTGATGCGGAACGGGCCGTACGAGACGAGCCAATATGACGCTCTCTCAACGTGATCGATCGAGGAAGAAAGACGCTGAGCGTAAGCGTGCCCGAAGAGCTCGGCTACGTGGAGAAGAGCTTCAGGAACAACGGGAGCAGAATCGGCAGCAGCAAGCCTCACACAGAGCAGAACTGAATGAACATGATCGGATAGCTGAGCGGCGCCCTAAACCGACAACGGCAATCCAATCGACGAGCAAGGGCAGGCAGGAGACGAGCGCCAGCAAGAACTCGAGCGGGTGCGCACTCGACGCCAATGCATCCGACGTGGACACGCTCTTATATCCCTCGAAGACTTCGATGCGTCCATGATAACGGGTGACGACGTGGTGAGCGGCCGGCACAAGCTTCCGGGTACAACCGTTTGTCCGATCTGCAATGCTTGGAAGTGGCCTGGCGAGTCTGCGATATCATGCTGCCTGGCAGGCAGGGTAAAGTTACCTCCACTGCACCCCGCGCCACCAAAGCTGCTTCAGCTGTACGGAGATCCCGAGTTCCGCCATCAAATCCGTGCCTACAACCAAGCAATTTTGCTTTTACGTCGATTGGTGCTTCCTGCTCAAACCGATCGTTCAAAACGG
>NW_003303584.1:126906-128667 GCF_000142945.1 Phytophthora infestans T30-4
CTAGCGTGAAAGATGGAGTGCACGCAGCCATGGAAAGAACAGAAGACGAGAATATGACGGGAGCGTACGGGCCACGGAAGGCAACTAAATACATAGACACCCCAGCATGCTGAAATGCACGGCTACGGAAGAGCACGCAACTTCGAAGCCACTGTAGAGCACGTAGCGGTAAGAGTGCACGGACAGTAATTCTCCCATAGCACCACGGTACAACACGGAGCACAGTCGACCGACCAAACGTGAAAACGCGATGTACCATAAACGGAAGATCATCCGAGCATTGGAGCCCGATATTAGGGTAGAATCGGAGCTCACCGAGTCCGACAGCACGACACTACGGTAGCTAACGATCTCACGGACGACAGACCAACCGCAACATCGCAAGCTAACACGATAGCATGGACTGTGCCACTAAGTCATAGGGGAGCACAGCCACAGGAGCTATAGACGGGAGATCTTTGAGCCACGGAGCACGATACCAGCGTAGAAGCTCAGCTCCCCGAGCCACGGAGGACAGTAGCACATTAAAACTCGATTGCACGGACGGCAGACCAGCCACGAAAATCACGGGGGTGCTTGGGGTGACCACGATTGCACACCGTGGAGCACGAAGCCCATGTAGAGCACGATAACACGGGCAACGCAGATGCACTACGCGAGCACCATACCATAGACAGCATTACCACACCGTGATTGCACGATAGCGTGATTCCGCGGTCGATGACACTTCATCAGGAGATCACGATGCACGGGCGACGGAACCACGACTGCATGGAGGCACCAAAGCACGGAATAGCACCCTTTGGTTAGAGCACCGGCGATGGAAGGCCAATGGTAACGAAATAGTATCTACCACGAAGCCAGTGCAACTTACGTAAACGTTTGAGAACGGAAAAAAGTTAGCTTTAATGAAAAGACCGTACTAAAGAGCATGAACCCACAAGAGAGAGGACAGAACCGCTGAGCAGCGTGGGCCATGGGTGAACAGGAACCTCGAAGCCGGGAAGAGCACGAAAGAGCATGGACCATTGAAGAAAACAACACCCAACCTGTAGTACGGGGTAGCGGAAACGTTCCAAACCACGATATTCTACGGGGCCGAATGAGACTACGGAAGGCAAGTGGTTAAATACACGATGCCAAGATCTACGGGGTGAACCACGCTCTCAAAACACGCGACACCAAGAAGCACTAAGGCTGCGGCCACCTCATCTCCAACAAACCATGCCACTCCGCCGCGTAGCGGCGGCGAACGGCTAGTCTTACCCCTCTAGTGGAGTCTGGTCTGCGTCAGTCCGTCAGTCCGTCCGAGGGTAGGGTTCTAAAATGTAACGCAAATGCGAGCGTTCTACTGGCTGCCGAGCGCAGCGAAGGCGGCGTCGATAGGGTAAAATCGCATTATGTAGTGTACACACTGTATGAGGTCAACACATCGTACTTAAAATGCACCGCTCAAATTTCATTTTGCTTTTATTTTCAGCTGCGGTATGCAAGGCCACGCGAAGGGCGCTGCCTGTGTACGCGTTAGTTAGCTGAATTAAAAGGCGCCGATGAGCACACACGTTCTCTATCGTCGTAGGTGCTGTTGATAAAATTTGAAGGCTTCGGTGACTCATACTTCGGGCCTCAATCAAAACATTTGTACTTATTGGTTTAAATATGATTTGATTTGCTTCGTAGTAGGTTTGTAATAATTTAAATTACAGTACTGTTTTGCGTAGTACTATTCTTAGACATTTCATATTTTTGCTTGCAGTTATT
>NW_003303584.1:129431-139114 GCF_000142945.1 Phytophthora infestans T30-4
AAGCTCAGCTCCCCGAGCCACGGAGGACAGTAGCACATTAAAACTCGATTGCACGGACGGCAGACCAGCCACGAAAATCACGGGGGTGCTTGGGGTGACCACGATTGCACACCGTGGAGCACGAAGCCCATGTAGAGCACGATAACACGGGCAACGCAGATGCACTACGCGAGCACCATACCATAGACAGCATTACCACACCGTGATTGCACGATAGCGTGATTCCGCGGTCGATGACACTTCATCAGGAGATCACGATGCACGGGCGACGGAAATGGAGGCACCAAAGCACGGAATAGCACCCTTTGGTTAGAGCACCGGCGACGGAAGGCCAATGGTAGCGAAATAGTATCTACCACGAAGCCAGCGCAACCCACGTAAGCGTTTGAGAACGGAAAACAGTTAGCTTTAACGAAAAGACCGTACTAAAGAGCATGAACCCACAAGAGAGAGGACAGAACCGCTGAGCAGCGTATGGGTGAGCAGGAACCTCGAAGCCGGGAAGAGCACGAAAGAGCATGGACCATTGAAGAAAACAACACCCAACCTGTAGTACGGGGTAACGGAAACGTTCCAAACCACGATATTCTACGGGGCCGAATGAGACTACGGAAGGCAAGTGGTTAAATACACGATGCCAAGATCTACGGGGTGAACAACGCTCTCAAAACACGCGACACCAAGAAGCACTAAGGTTGCGGCCACCTCATCTCCAACAAACCATGCCACTCCGCCGCGTAGCGGCGGCGAACGGCTAGTCTTACCCCTCTAGTGGAGTCTGGTCTGCGTCAGTCCGTCAGTCCGTCCGAGGGTAGGGTTCTAAAATGTAACGCAAATGCGAGCGTTCTACTGGCTGCCGAGCGCAGCGAAGGCGGCGTCGATAGGGTAAAATCGCATTATGTAGTGTACACACTGTATGAGGTCAACACATCGTACTTAAATTGCACCGCTCAAATTTCATTTTGCTTTTATTTTCAGCTGTGGTTCGCAAGGCCACGCGAAGGGCGCTGCCTGTGTACGCGTTAGTTAGCTGAATTAAAAGGCGCCGATGAGCACACACGTTCTCTATCGTCGTAGGTGCTGTTGATAAAATTTGAAGGCTTCGGTGACTCATACTTCGGCCTCAATCAAAACATTTGTACTTATTGGTTTAAATATGATTTGATTTGCTTCGTAGTAGGTTTGTAATAATTTAAATTACAGTACTGTTTTGCGTAGTACTATTCTTAAGACATTTCATATTTTTGCTTGCAGTTATTTGTAGTAGTAGTACACATAGTTATTATATCAGCGTTCGATAATAAATCACAATTTTATTACTATTGATAATAATGTGAATACTTTATAATAAGATTATTGTGGCTTACACCCCTGCACCCCCGGGAAAAAGTATCATCTTCCTTTGTATTTGCGCGCGTAGTGTGCGACCTTCAGATATTATGTGAACTTTCCAACAATATACGTTGTGTACATCAAACAATATACGTTGTGTACATCAAACAAAACGGGAACAGCGTTTGTGATTAAGTTGGCGCGGATTCACATGTCTAAGCAAGGACACGAAACACGAAGGAATACCGACCTACACTATGTACACGATGGGATAGAAGAGCAACACGAAGCACGGAAGGCCATGGACGATGATAGAAGACTTAGCCGATGCAAACCACGAAGTTTTATTAGTAGCGTGAAAGACGGAAGTGCACGCAGCTATGAAAAGGACAAGAATATGACGGGAGCGTACAGACCACGGAAGGGAAATAGATATACAGACACCCCAGCATGCTAAAAAGGGTGGCTACGGAAGAGTACGCACGTAGCGGTAAGAGTGCATGGACAGCAACTCTCCCATAGCACCACGGAAGAGCACGGAGAACGGTCGACGGACCAGGCATAAAGCCGCGGGAGACCATAAACGGGAAATCACCGAGCATTTGAGCACGATACCAGGGTAGAACCGGATCTTACCGAGCCAGGGAGCACGATACTACGGTAGCTCATAATAGAACGGACGGCAGACCAGCGCTGACACCACAAAATAAAACGATGACTTGGACGGTGGCCAAGACACTAAGCCATAATAGAAATGCGGCCACTGGAGCTGTAGACGCGAAATCACCGAGCCACGGAGCACTATATCAGTGTAGAACCTGAGCTTACCGTGCCACGGAGAACAATAGCGCATTAGAATTCGATTGCACGGACGGCAGACCAGCCACGAAATGGAAGGGGGCTCGTGGTGACCACGATTGTGGAGGACGATGCCGTTGTAGAGCACGATAACATGGGCAATGCAGATGCGATCCGCGAGCACAATACCATAGACAGCAAAACCATATCGCAATTACACGATGGCGTTATAACGCGGTCGATGGAGCCTCACCAAACGAGCCCGATACACGGGTGCTGGAACAACACGACTGCGTGGAGGCTCCAAACCACGGAAAAGCACCCTTCGGCTAGAGTACCAGCTATGGGAGGCGAACGGTCACGAAAGACTGAGTATCAGGAAGCCGGTGCAGCCCACGAAACGTTTGAGAGCAGGAAATAGTTAGCAGCCACGACGCAGTACTAGAAAAACATGAACCCAAAAGAGAGAGCTCTTAACTACTAAGCAGCGTGTGCCACGGGTGAGCAGGGAACCACGAAGCCAGGAAGATCACGGAAGAGCGCCGGCCACTGTAGAACATGAGATCTAACCTGTAGTACGGGGTAACGGAAGCGTTCCAAACCACGATATTATACGGGGCCGAATGAGACTACGGAAAGGCAAGTGGTTAAATACACGATGCCAAGATCTACGGGGTGAACCACGCTCTCAAAACACGCGACACCAAGAAGCACTTAAATTTGCGGCCACCTCACCTCCAACAAACCATGCCACTCCGCCGCGTAGCGGCGGCGAACGGCTAGTCTTACCCCTCTAGTGGAGTGTGGTCTGCGTCCGTCATTCCGTCCGTAACGGGCTAGGGCTAATAAAACTCACGCTAATACGCGCGTTCTACTGGCTGCCGAGCGCAGCGAAGGCGGCGTCGATTGGCTAAAATCGAATTATGTGGTGTACACACTGTATGTGGTCAACACATCGTACTTAAAATGCACCACTCAAATTTCATTTTGCTCTCATTTTCAGCTGCGGCTCGCAAGGCCACGCAAAGGGCGCTGCCTGTGCACGCGTTAACTAGCATTAATAGGAGGCGCCGACGTGCACACACATACAATATCGTCGTAGGAGCTGTTGAAAAGTTTTGTAGGTCCTGGTGACTTATATTTAGGCCTCAATCGAAACTTTAGTGGCTATTGGATATAGAATGATATTTTAGGCTTCATAGTACTTTTCTAAAAATCAAACTTACAATATGTTTTGAGTAGTACTATTATCAATACATTTCATATTTTTCCTTGCAGCTATTTGTAGTAGTAGTACACATAGTTATTATATCAGCGTTCGATAATAAATCACAATTTTATTACTATTGATAATAATGTGAATACTTTATAATAAGATTATTGTGGCTTACACCCCTGCACCCCCGGGAAAAAGTATCATCTTCCTTTGTATTTGCGCGCGTAGTGTGCGACCTTCAGATATTATGTGAACTTTCCAACAATATACGTTGTGTACATCAAACAATATACGTTGTGTACATCAAACAAAACGGGAACAGCGTTTGTGATTAAGTTGGCGCGGATTCACATGTCTAAGCAAGGACACGAAACACGAAGGAATACCGACCTACACTATGTACACGATGGGATAGAAGAGCAACACGAAGCACGGAAGGCCATGGACGATGATAGAAGACTTAGCCGATGCAAACCACGAAGTTTTATTAGTAGCGTGAAAGACGGAAGTGCACGCAGCTATGAAAAGGACAAGAATATGACGGGAGCGTACAGACCACGGAAGGGAAATAGATATACAGACACCCCAGCATGCTAAAAAGGGTGGCTACGGAAGAGTACGCACGTAGCGGTAAGAGTGCATGGACAGCAACTCTCCCATAGCACCATGGAAGAGCACGGAGAACGGTCGACGGACCAGGCATGAAGCGGCGGGAGCCCGAAAACGGGAAGTCATCGAGCATTAGAGCACGATATCAGGGTAGAACCGGATCTCACCAAGCCAGGGAGCACGATACTACGGTACCTAACAATCACACGGACGACAGACCAGCCGCGACACCACAAGCTAGCACGATAGCATGGGTTGTGCCACTAAGCCATGGGAGAACGCAGCCGCAGAGCTATAGACGTAAAATCACAGTGCCGCGGAGAACGATACCAGTGTTGAACCCAAGCTTACCGAGCCACGGAGGAACTAGATTGCACGAACGGCGGGGTCAGCCACGAAATAAACGGGGAGGTGGGCGCTTGGGGTGACCACGACTGCACACTGTGGAGCACGTTGCCATTGTAGAACACGACAACACGGACAACGCAGATACACTACGTGAGCACAATACCTTAGACAGCATTACAACACCGCGATTGCACGATAGCGTGATACCGCGGTCGATGGAACCTCACCAGGAGAGCACGATACACGGGTGATGGAATAATACGACTGCGTGAATGCGCCAAACCACGGAATAGCACTCTTCGGCCAGAGTACCAGCGATGGGAGGCCAACGGCCACGAAAGAGGCAAATAGTTAAGTACACGAAGCCAAGATCTACTGGGGTGAACGACGCTAACAAAGTACGCGACACCAAGAAGCATCTAAATCTGCGGCCACCGCATCTCCAACAAACCATGCCACTTCGCCGCGTAGCGGCGGCGAACGGCTAGTCTTACCCCTCTAGTGGAGTGTGGTCTGCGTCCGTCATTCCGTCCGTAACGGGCTAGGGCTAATAAAACTCACGCTAACGCCAACGATATTGGGTGCGTTAAATCTTACCTCTCTAGTGGAGTGTGTTGTCTGTCAGTCCGTCCGCGGCTAGGGTTAATAAAACTCACGCTATTACGCGCGTTCTACTGGCTGCCGAGCGCAGCGAAGGCGGCCTCGATTCGCTAAAATTGCAATATGTGGTGGACACATTATATGTGGTCTACACATCGTACTTAACAGCACCGTTCAAATTTCATTTTGCCCCATTTTCAACTGTGGGCCGCCACCTCATGCGAAGGGCGCTTCCTGTGTACGCGTTAGTTAGCACAATTAAATAGCGCCGATGAGCACACACATACAATATCGTCGTAGGAGCCGCTGCAAATTTTTGTAGGCCCTGGTGACTTATATTTCGGCCTCAATAGAAACTTTAGTACTTATTGGATATAGAATGATGTTTTAGGCTTCGTAGTACTTTTCTAATGAGTTTAATTTCAATACTGTTTTGCGTAGTACTATTTTAAATACAATTCATTTTTTACTTGCAGTTATTTGTAGTAGTAGTACACATAATTGCTATATCAACGTTTGATAATAAATAACAAATATATTACTGTAAATAATAATGTGAAAACTTTAAATACGACTATTGTGGCTTGCCTCCGGGAAAAAGTGTCACCTTCCTTTGTATTTGCGCACGTAGTGTGCGACCTGAAGATATTGTGCGAGTTTTCCAACAATATATGTAGCGTACATCAAACGAAATGGAAACAGCGTTTGTGATTAAGTTAGCGCGGAGGCTAAGCAAGAACACAAAACGCGAAGGAACACCGACCCACGCTATGTAGACGATGGGATAAAAGAGCAACACGAAGCACGGAAGGCCATGGACAACGATAGAAGTTTTAGCCGATGCAAACCACGAAGTTGTATGCGTAGCGTGAAAGACGGAAGTGCACGCAGCTATGAAAAGGACAGAGGGACAAGAATATGACGGGAGCGTACGACCACGGAAGGGAAATAGATATACAGACACCCCAGCATGCTAAAAAGGGTGGCTACGGAAGAGTACGCACGTAGCGGTAAGAGTGCATGGACAGCAACTCTCCCATAGCACCACGGAAGAGCACGGAGTACGGTCGCCGGACCAGGCATGAAGCGGCGGGAATCCAAAAACGGGAAGTCATCGAGCATTAGAGCACGTTATCAGGGTAGAACCGGATCTCACCAAGCCAGGGAGCACGATACTACGGTACCTAACAATCACACGGACGACAGACCAGCCGCGACACCACAAGCTAGCACGATAGCATGGGCTGTGCCACTAAGCCATGGGAGAACGCAGCCGCAGAGCTATAGACGTAAAATCACCGTGCCGCGGAGAACGATACCAGTGTTGAACCTGAGCTTACCGAGCCACGGAGGACAGTACTACATTAGAACTAGATTGCACGAACGGCGGGCCAGCCACGAAATAAACGGGGAGGTGGGCGCTTGAGGTGACCACGACTGCACACTGTGGAGCACGTTGCCATTGTAGAACACGATAACACGGACAACGCAGATACACTACGTGACCACAATACCATAGACAGCATTACTACACCGTGATTGCACGATAGCGTGATACCGCAGTCGATGGAACCTCACCTGGAGAGCACGATACACGGGCGACGGAACAACACGACTGCATGAAGTCACCAAACCACGGAATAGCACACTTCGGCTAGAGCACCGGCGATGGAAGGCCAACGGTCACGAAATAGTATCTACCACGAAGCCAGTGCAACCCACATAAACGTTTGAGAACAGAGAAAAGTTAGCATTTACGAAAAGGCCGTACTAAAGCGCATGAACCCACAAGAGAGAGGACAGAACCGCTGAGCAGCGTGGGCCATGGGTGAGCAGGAACCTCGAAGCCGGGAAGAGTACGAAAGAGCATGGACCATTGAAGAAAACAACACCCAACCTGTAGTACGGGGTAACGAAAACGTTCCAAACCACGATATTATACGGGGCCGAATGAGACTACGGAAGGCAAGTGGTTAAATACACGATGCCAAGATCTACGGGGTGAACCACGCTCTCAAAACACGCGACACCAAGATGCACTAAGGTTGCGGCCACCTCATCTCCAACAAACCATGCCACTCCGCCGCGTAGCGGCGGCGAACGGCTAGTCTTACCTCTCTAGTGGAGTCTGGTCTGCGTCCGTCATTCCGTTCGCGGCTAGGGTTAATTCATGTAACGCAAATGCGGGCGTTCTACTGGCTGCCGAGCGCAGCGAAGGCGGCCTCAATTGGCTAAAATTGCAATATGTGGTGGACACATTATATGTGGTCTACACATCGTACTTAAAATGCACAGTTCAAAAATCATTTTGCCCCATTTTCAACTGTGGGCCGCCACCTCATGCGAAGGGCGCTTCCTGTGTACGCGTTAGTTAGCATAATTAAATAGCGCCGATGAGCACACACGTACAATATCGTCGTAGGAGCCGCTGCAAATTTTTGTAGGCCCTGGTGACTTATATTTCGGCCTCAATCGAAACTTTAGTACTTATTGGATATAGAATGATGTTTTAGGCTTCGTAGTACTTTTCTAATGAGTTTAATTTCAATACTGTTTTGCGTAGTACTATTTTAAATACAATTCCTTTTTTACTTGCTGTTATTTGTAGTAGTAGTACACATAATTGCTATATCATCGTTTGATAATAAATAACAAATATATTACTATAAATAATAATGTGAAAACTTTAAATACGACTATTGTGTTTTGCCTCCGGGAAAAAGTGTCACCTTCCTTTGTATTTGCGCACGTAGTGTGCGACCTGAAGATATTGTGCGAGTTTTAGAACAATATATGTAGCGTACATCAAACGAAATGCAAAAACAGCGTTTGTGATTAAGTTAGCGCGGAGGCTAAGCAAGAACACAAAACGCGAAGGAACACCGACCCACACTATGTAGACGATGGGATAAAAGAGCAACACGAAGCACGGAAGGCCATGGACAACGATAGAAGTCTTAGCCGATGCAAACCACGAAGTTGTATGCGTAGCGTGAAAGACGGAAGTGCACGCAGCTATGAAAAGGACAGAGGGACAAGAATATGACGGGAGCGTACAGACCACGGAAGGGAAATAGATATACAGACACCCCAGCATGCTAAAAAGGGTGGCTACGGAAGAGTACGCACGTAGCGGTAAGAGTGCATGGACAGCAACTCTCCCATAGCACCACGGAGTGCACGGAGTACGGTCGCCGGACCAGGCATGAAGCGGCGGGAATCCGAAAACGGGAAGTCATCGAGCATTAGAGCACGTTATCAGGGTAGAACCGGATCTCACCAAGCCAGGGAGCACGATACTACGGTACCTAACAATCACACGGACGACAGACCAGCCGCGACACCACAAGCTAGCACGATAGCATGGGTTGTGCCACTAAGCCATGGGAGAACGCAGCCGCAGAGCTATAGACGTAAAATCACCGTGCCGCGGAGAACGATACCAGTGTTGAACCTGAGCTTACCGAGCCACGGAGGACAGTACTACATTAGAACTAGATTGCACGAACGGCGGGCCAGCCACGAAATAAACGGGGAGGTGGGCGCTTGGGGTGACCACGACTGCACACTGTGGAGCACGTTGCCATTGTAGAACACGACAACACGGACAACGCAGATACACTACGTGACCACAATACCATAGACAGCATTACCACACCGTGATTGCACGATAGCGTGATACCGCGGTCGATGGAACCTCACCAGGAGAGCACGATACACGGGTGATGGAATAATACGACTGCATGAAGTCACCAAACCACGGAATAGCACACTTCGGCCAGAGTACCAGCGATGGGAGGCCAACGGCCACGAAAGAGGCAAATAGTTAAGTACACGAAGCCAAGATCTACTGGGGTGAACGACGCTAACAAAGTACGCGACACCAAAAAGCATCTAAATCTGCGGCCACCGCATCTCCAACAAACCATGCCACTCCGCCGCGTAGCGGCGGCGAACGGCTAGTCTTACCCCTCTAGTGGAGTGTGGTCTGCGTCCGTCATTCCGTCCGTAACGGGCTAGGGCTAATAAAACTCACGCTAATACGCGCGTTCTACTGGCTGCCGAGCGCAGCGAAGGCGGCGTCGATTGGCTAAAATCGAATTATGTGGTGTACACACTGTATGTGGTCAACACATCGTACTTAAAATGCACCACTCAAATTTCATTTTGCTCTCATTTTCAGCTGCGGCTCGCAAGGCCACGCAAAGGGCGCTGCCTGTGCACGCGTTAATTAGCATTAATAGGAGGCGCCGACGTGCACACACATACAATATCGTCGTAGGAGCTGTTGAAAATTTTTGTAGGTCCTGGTGACTTATATTTAGGCCTCAATCGAAACTTTAGTGGCTATTGGATATAGAATGATATTTTAGGCTTCATAGTACTTTTCTAAAAATCAAACTTACAATATGTTTTGAGTAGTACTATTATCAATACATTTCATATTTTTCCTTGCAGCTATTTGTAGTAGTAGTACACATAGTTATTATATCAGCGTTCGATAATAAATCACAATTTTATTACTATTGATAATAATGTGAATACTTTATAATAAGATTATTGTGGCTTACACCCCTGCACCCCACACTGCCCCCGGGAAAAAGTATCATCTTCCTTTGTATTTGCGCGCGTAGTGTGCGACCTTCAGATATTATGTGAACTTTCCAACAATATACGTTGTGTACATCAAACAATATACGTTGTGTACATCAAACAAAACGGGAACAGCGTTTGTGATTAAGTTGGCGCGGATTCACATGTCTAAGCAAGGACACGAAAC
>NW_003303584.1:140322-141436 GCF_000142945.1 Phytophthora infestans T30-4
AGCCCACGAAAGGACAGTAGTACATGAAAAACACGCTTGCACGGACGGTGGACCCAGCCACGAAATAAACGAGGGGGCTCTTTAGGGGGGACCACGAATTTCACCATTGTGGAGTACGATGGCCATTGCAAAACACAATAGCACGGGCAACGCAGGTGCCCTACGCGAGCACAATACCATAGACAGCATTACCACACCGCGATTGCACGATAGCGTGATACCGCGGTCGATGGAACCTCACCAGGAGAGCACGATACACGGGTGATGAAATAATACGACTGCGTGAATGCGCCAAACCACGGAATAGCACTCTTCGGCTAGAGCACCGGCGATGGGAGGCCAACTGCCACGAAAGAGGCAAATAGTTAAGTACACGAAGCCAAGATCTACTGGGGTGAACGACGCTAACAAAGTACGTGACATTCAGAAGCACTTAAATTTGCGGCCACCGCATCTCCAACAAACCATGCCACTCCGCCGCGTAGCGGCGGCGAACGGCTAGTCTTACCCCCCTAGTGGAGTCTGGTGTGCGTCTGTCAGTCCGTCCGAGGGTAGGGTTCTAAAATGTAACGCAAATACGCGCGTTCTACTGGCTGCCGAGCGCAGCGAAGGCGGCGTCGATTGGCTAGAATCGAATTATGTGGTGTACACACTGTATGTGGTCAACACATCGTACTTAAAATGCACCACGCAAATTGTATTTTGCTTTCATTTTCAGCTGCGGTATGCAAGGCCACGCGAAGGGCGCTGCCTGTGCACGCGTTAATTAGCATTAATAGGAGGCGCCGACGTGCATACACATACAATATCGTCGTAGGAGCTGTTGAAATTTTTTGTAGGCCCTGGTGACTTATATTGAGGCCTCAATCGAAACTTTAGTAGCTATTGAATATAGAATGATATTTTAGGCTTCATAGTACTTTTCCAGAAATTAAACTTACAATGCTGTTTTGAGTAGTACTATTATCAAGACAATTCCTATTTTTCCTTGCAGCTATTTGTTGTAGTAGTAGTACACATAATTATAATATCCGCGTTTTATAATAAATAACAATTGTATTACTATTAATAATAATGTGAAAAAAATAAAAAATGACTATTGTGGCTTACACCC
>NW_003303584.1:157415-160262 GCF_000142945.1 Phytophthora infestans T30-4
CTTCGAGCTCGTGAATGTCGGCGACTCGAGCGTGGTAGAGACTCTCCGCTAGTTTGTCATCGTCGCATGTTGCCAGGAACTGCTGTACGTGTTCTTTCGCGTCGCGACCACTCTTCTCAAAGTGTAGACGGGCGGTCCGAGCGTAGCCGTTCAGCCTGTTTATGTAGTCGCACAGATGTTCATTTCGTTCCCGCTTGGCGGAGTAGTAACGCGACAGTGCCGTCTGCGTGAACTGCGAGCAGTAGTAGCGGATGAACGCATCGCTCAGCAGCTTCCACTTGCGCTTCGTCTTCTTCGGAAGTTGACGGAACCAATGAATGGCTCCGTCCCGGAGACTTAGCTCAAATGGAATGCACCATTTATCGGCATCTGTGTGGGTTCCAGTCATTTCATAGACGAACCCACGAAGCCACTGCATACAGTTCTCGCTCTTGTTGCGAGAGCCTGAGAACGGCGTGATGCGATCCAGCGGTCGGTGCGAAGCCATTTCAATCCTCGGTGTTGGGTCCACGTCGTTCAGCATCGCTAGCTCATTTATCTGACGCATCAACTCGAGTTGAGGATCTTCCTCGTCGAATGTACGCACCAAAATGTCATCGTCACTGGACGAACCATCGCTGTCGACTTGACGACGTCCGGCACCACCTTTGGGAGCTCGCGCACCGCCTCGGCGACCGAACGAACCCTCGCTACTTGCGTAAATACGTTGCATACGGCTCTCCGAACGTGGCGTAACCATGTGCGAGTCTTGAAAGTACGGTGAAGCTTCGGTAGTGCCAAAGGCACCACGCTTAGCTCCACGCTTGGTCGGAGGAGTACGAACGAGTCGTTGGGGCATCGGCGGCAGTGGAATCTTAGACGGATCTTCCTCTTGAATCATCGGTCGACTCACAGGCTGTTTTCCGGCATTGATGCCAACGGCGCCAAACGCCTTCCGAAGCTTCTTCTTCCATTTCTGGAGAGCAGCTCCTGCTTCATGTGGACTCCAATCCTGGAGCGACATCGTCGATGGGTACGTCTCGTTCTCGAACCCCAGCGACAACAGTAGCGAAACTGAATCCTCGGCAACTTGACTAGTCGAAACCGAGTTGACTGGGTATTGAAGTTCCTACGCAAGCGCAGGCCAGTCGGCCTTTTTCTTGGGGATGGGCTTGAACAGCTGCATCCACTCATCATTCTGCATCAGCGCTTGTACGCGGTCGAAAACGCGCTTGGCGGCTGGTGTATCACCGTTGATAGGTGGGCGAGGTGCCTTCAGCAGTGCTGAATGCTTTGCACTCGCCACCGAAGGTTTAAAACCCTCGGTCCCATCGTCATAATCATCATAGGCCGGTTCCGGTCCCGCAACATCATCAAGCTCGTCGGCGAGGTTCCTCGAAAGGGACTTGGTCGCCCCGCTCAGCCCCGATGATAGCGTGGCCGTCTCCGGCGTCGCTGCGCCTGGCTCTGGAGCCGGCGTCTTATCTTCGTAATCTTCATAATCGTGGGCGTCAGGACCGATGTCCGCTTCGTCGTCGAAGCTCACTGAAAGCTCGGTGGCGGCTGCAAAGCGCGCTGCCGGGCTTGAACTCTCGTTGCGAGCCCCGCCAGACTTGGCAGGCGTAACTGTTACCGTCGGTTGTCCTTTCGCCATATTTCTTGTCTTTTTCTTGTTCTTCTTCTCTTGGTAGCTCGTAAACTGGAAGGCCATACAAACAGTTCACAATGTTCACAATCTGTTCCCGGGTCGCGGCACCAGTTGTGATGATGGAAATCCCACGTGAACTCTAGCTACAGATGTAGTTAGGATGCTCCCACAACAATACGTCTACTAGGATAGTAAACGATCGTTCGGGCGGACCTGAAGACCCCAGTTCTGCCCTTGCACCGGGACAAACTGGACCTTGTAAACTACTTATATAGGCCAACCAGTAAAATAAGAACACGCTACTAGCACGAGCAAAGCTAGCAGGTGTTTTGAATCCTCGTGGTCCCAACAGCGGAAGGGTACCAGGCACGGGTAAGCCTTTTACGAGATCACCGAGTGTTCAACACTCGGCTGGAAGAAATAAAAGGGAGGCAATTCAAGCACTCCCAGTCGTGCAAATAGGCAACAACAAGCCGTCACGTAAAACCTCCCGATAATAATCGGCCAATACACAAAGTCTCTTGGCCTTGCCGGATGAACCCTCGCTACAGAGCTTCGAGTTCACCGACAGGCATAACACACTCAAACAAGCTTGACCTGACGCTTACCTTGAAGCCGGACGTCGCTCTGTGTGCTTGAGTGGAAATTCTGTTCTGTATTTAAGCTTACCCTTTCGGGTCTATTCCTAATAAGAAGTCCTAATCAAGTATACAAATATCAAGTGAACAATGATCCGTTATGGATCTTCTTGCATGCCAAGCGTCGTCTGCACTGTCGCATGAGCATCTTGAACGGTCATCGCCCTGTCCCAGACGGTGAACGTGTCTTCCAAAGGTCGCTGAGTGTTCCGCGAACTCATCCCAACCGCCCCTGAGGGTTCGTACCGTAGATGGTCCGCTGAATGCGAATCCGGCCAGTCCATTATTAATAATAAGGACAGCCTGGATTCAGTGACATAGGGCCGTATCCGATACTTGTTGAAAACTCGGAGGTGACGCCGTCGAGTCCCTTGCACCTTGGCGTCTCCGTACATCACCCGACCGAGGGTTCGTCGCTTGAACAACTTGGGCGGTGTCACGTCTTTGTCGACGGGTGATAATCCGCAACCACGGAGAAATCACTACACCACAGTACGCGCGCTAGCGCAGGAGCTAAGGCAGCTCTGAGTGTAGGCTTTGTGGCCAACACAGTTGTGAGCATAGGGATGCAAATCCCAGTGA
>NW_003303584.1:161288-176980 GCF_000142945.1 Phytophthora infestans T30-4
AGTTAATCTGAATGATCTGAGTCTGATTCGTTGCGTACGGTTGGTTCCGGGGCCACTTCCTAATTAAGGACGTGATGTCCAAGTGCAAGTGCACCCAGCGGACCGAGAGAGCGGTACGGCTTTATGAGCGTTGACTACTGCGCCATACAGTACGCCAGCTACAATTGTGACATTTTCATCCTTTTTTTAATGTGTATGTATGGAGACGAACCGGCATGGATAGAAGGTTATAGTTCAGCTGTGTCACAGGTTTTTTTTGCTAAAGGTACCTTAGATATATTTTAGTTTCAATGTAGTACACTTGCATTTTTAACTCCAATGAAGACGTACTCGCAAGTGAATGCATCTTACGGTTAGCTCGCAAGGGCGTACGAGATGGTAATCCACTTAAAAATATTCAAAAACAATTACATTTTAATTGTTGTGGTTAGTCGGAGCCGAGTGGAAGCGAGCCACTCGTCTGTCCCGGAAGGGCCGGACCGCGAAGGACCACCCTCTGCGCAGGCCATACAACCGCCGACCTAACTCGGCGATTCGTTGTGGTTTGTGTAAGGAATCCACATCTGACGGTATTTGTGTGTTCTACTACACCACAACTGGTGCCGCGACCCGGGAACAGGAGTGTGTGCTTGTTTTTATAGGTGCCAGCTAACCAAGTTAAGAGGAAGAGAAGAGAAAGAGAAGAGTGAAGATGGTCAAGGGATCAGCAACTCCGAGCGACGGAAGCCCAGCGACGGCTGGAGGATCGCCTCTCGCGGGGTCGGACCCGGCGGATCAACGACTCATCGCCATGACGATGGAGGGTGGGACGAACCGTCCAGTTCGACGAGGATGGCCAAGACCAGGAGAGCGAGAACGGAGATGCAAGTGAAGGAGAGTATGAAGAGAAGGCCGAGACCGCTGAGCTCGGAGAAACGAAGACTACCGCCGAGCTACTTGGCGAGGTGGAAGAGTTGACGCTGCAGGTGGGACGCATGGGAGCCCCACGTCCTGTCCAACTTATCCGCCGAGCTCGACGAAGGTGCGGACGATGAAGAAGATGAAGAAGAACATGGCGTTGCTCAAGGGGACCGTCCGCCCCTTATTCCGAAAGCGACGAGGAACGCCGATACACCGAGCGCCAATAAAGTGTTGGCTCGACTCGGCGAGGAGATGAGAACGAGATCGGAATGGATGATGATGTTCGCGCCTGTGGCGACGGCGCAGGCGAAGTGGCCGATGTTGGGTCCCGAGCTAACTCAGCCGGTACGTGCAGCCAACATCAACCAGCTGGTGGAAGAAACTGTGTTGCTGCTGAAGGCGATGGGCTATCGGTGCAACAGCCGACCGAACAGCCTCATCCTGTCCGACTGGAGTCTGACCCGTGGCGGAGCTGAGCTCTGGCAATGGAAGAAGAAGCTGAGAGTGGAGTTTGGATTGGAAAAGGCCCCTGGTGGAACGAAGAAGGTGTACAGCCGAGTAGCCGAGTTCAAACCACTCGGCGAAGACCCAAGCAAAATTCCTCTGCCGAAGACTCCGGAGACGAAGAGACGTGAAGTGTTCCGCGCTACGCAAGGGACTCCGTACTTCGAAGACTCCCACATGCTGACTCCAATGAAGCTAAACCCGACTCAGCGAGCGCCGAGTCGTGGACAGCGGAATGTTGGCCGTTATCGTGAATTGTATGACGCTGCAGACGAGGCTGAAGCTTACGAGGAGGATGAAGAAGACGACGACGCCTTCGACGTGAGAGGTAACCGTGGAGAAACCGTGAAGGACTACATCCGAAACTTGAGCTTTGACGCGGCTGAAGAGAACTCGACGCAGTACCTAGAAGTCCGAACCCACGCCTCGCTCGACAAAATCGCCGAGCTCGAAGGAAAGCGCTACCGCTCTGACGCGTCGCTCCAGTGGCTCAAGCGTTTCATCTACGAGATGAAGAGCACCAGGATGCCCCAAAGTGCCTGGTGCGAACCTTTCTCGCTATGCTTGGGACGCGCGGCGAAAAGTTGGTACAGGCAGCTGCCGAAGAAGACTCAGCGACGTTGGAAACTACTCAGCGAGGCGTTCCTGGATTATTATTGCTCACAATTCGACCAATCCGCCCGCACTCGTTACTACTCGGCGAGACGTAAAGTCAACGAACCGATCTGCGATTTCCTGATCCGACTCAACGGGTATGCTCGGACAGCCAAGATCCAGTACGAGAAGGGTGGCGCCGACGCGGCTGACCATGTCGAACACTTCTTGCTGCATTGTGGTGATGACGATGTGATGGATTTGATGTACCCCTTGCAGCTGGAAGACATCGGTAAGGTGGAACAGATAATCAATCGTCGGATCCTCGGCGAGAAGCGCAAGAAGCAACGCGACCGACTCGTGATCGCACGAGGCCGAGATGACAAGCGGAAGGATCAGAGCCGCCGAGATGAACGCCGAGATGGACGTCGAGATGAGAAGCGCAGTCGCAAGGAAGAAAACCGCGACCGCCGAGTCACTGTCGTTGACGCTGACTCCGACGGGGAGGAACTCATCGATCAGAACCCGCCGAGTCCGTACAACTCCGAAGACGAATGGGATGATGAGGACCAGTCCGGAGGACACGACTCAGCGGAAGACGACGACTACATAGACGCCGGCGTTTCCAATGATAAAGGAAATACACCGGACCGCCGAGAGAACTCGGCGGGAGACCAGAATGGCTCAAATCGAAGTTGGGGAAACTCAGCGAACCGACCTCCGCGACCGTACAACCAACGAGAACAGTCGAACCGTGGAGATGGATCACGCGACAACACTCAACGTGGACCTTGTGCAGCTTGTGGAAGAATTGGGCACTCGGCTCACTACTGTCGACGACGCTGCAAATTCTGCAGACAAGTCCATGAAGGCGGCCAGTGCGAGCTGTTTCGTCAATATGAGAAGCTGGCTGCGTTCGTAAAAAACTCTGTCGACAAGTCGCAAGTGCCAGAAGACCTGCAAAACCTTTACGCGCCGAGTGATTTAAACTCGGCGGCCCGCCAACACTGACTGGGTTGGAATATGCCGGGCTGCCACAGTCAGCTGAACCTGCAGTTGAGGCAAACTTCTTGTTTGCCTTCGTAGGCGAAGCAGGACGGCCCGAGGGAAGTAGCGGGGATGGCAATTGGATGTGTGAAATCGACGGAATTGAACGTGAGCTCGGTGAGTTAGATGATAACCACCGAGCGATGCAAGTGTAACTCGGCAGTCAGACCAGGCTGTGCATCGTACCAGAATTATGAAGCTGCTTCCGGGAGAACGGCTGGGATGGTGGTCAGCACAGACGTTTGATCGCCGAGTTAGAATGAGCGCCCTAGTATTGGGTGCAGTGAACGACCGAAGGACCAAAATATTATTGGATACCGGAGCAAATGTCTCGGCGATTAGTGAGTACTTCGCGAGGAAACAGCGTCTCAAGAGAGTGGCCAGCCGAGATAAGCGAATCGACATACAAGGAATAAGTAAAGACAGAATGGTGACAACGTCAAGAGCAGTGGTGAAGGTGACACTCGGCTTAGAAGTGGCATACGAGTTTGAAGTATGGATAATGCCTCATCATGCTGGAGTCGATTTGATTCTAGGCACCGACTTCATGATACCAGCTGGGATCGTCTGGATCTGTACAACTCGGCGGTCAAGCTGCCCGATGAGATGGTGATCCCACTCATCCGATCAAGTAATGCGCCGACCAAGACCGAGTTCGGACCAAATGTCCCATGCGGACCACCAGACGGGTTAGTGTTCCCATCGATGTTTCCTCCACGGTATTTATCTGTATTAAAATAGTTTTTTTTAACCTTTATCCCCTTAATAGTTTGTTGTGCGGTTTGTATCAACTCGCCTGCGAAAAAATCATTATCTCAGAATGTCAGCATGCTGTAGCTCAGCGTATATTACAAATACTAATTACAGTACTATGGCGGGTGGACTGTTAACCCCTTGGGACCCGTGGCCTGGACCGTACATGTTACGTGAAAAAACTTAACGTGGACCGTACAAGTTAGAAAATATTGTACTTAGTTTTTGTATCCGCACATACAAACTTCATGTCAACAAGGGGTAGGTAATTATTCACACTTCCTGCAGAATCAACATAAATATGCGCTTCAGAAAGGCCAAATTTTCAAAAGAAAGTACACAACAGATCAAACTTGCAAATTGCATATGTATTACGAAAGGAAAAGACTGGTCGCCACTCAATTTTCTCTCATTTGAAGATTCGCCGCGAAGCACGCAGAACTCACGCCGTCGCCGGTAATGGCGTTCCAGGCGAGGTGGCGGGAGCTCAAGAAAGCTGGCTGGCACTCGAAGAAACCGGCAGGTCTGTCGGTGGACTTCACTTATCTGAAGCCGAGCAAGACGAAGAAGGATATCCGGGGCGAGGACTATTTCGTCGGAGAGGAGGAGTTAATGACGTACCTGGACAAATTGGACATTGGTAGGCAAATGCTAGTGGTGTACATTTTTGATTTATTCTAACGCTGATGTGAGATTAGCTGCACTAGAGGCAAAGAAGACAGCGAGGCGAGAAGGGTCTGCGAATGCACAGAGAGCTGCAGAGAAGCGCGCAGCAGAAGCCATGACGACCACAAACGACGGTAACTATCATGTATTGGACAAGTTTTGAGATTAACTAATCGTGTATGTTGGTATTATCATGTACAACAGCAGTACTGCGAACACCGCCACCAGAGGTGCAGGCACCACAAAAAGCGTCTGCAGTAGTTCTGGCATCGCCACACATGACCATTTCTGATGCCACAGCTGGTTCGTGCACGTCATGTTGCTGCTTGCCTTTGGTTCTGCTGGCCTAACTGTGTATACTGTTGTAGATCAGTCACCTGAAAGGCAACGTAACCTTGCATCGGAGTTTGACGATATAGACAGCGGCAGTGAGCCATCGCATGACGCAGCAGAAGATGCCCAGGACTCAGAAGGTGATGATCTCACACCTGCAGTAAGCGCGGATGAGGAGTCAAACGGAGGCTCAGGAATTTGTGATGTTTCTACTGGAGGTTGGTCAAAGCTGTACATACACGTTTGAAAATTTATATAACTTGTATATTCAATGCTAGGTGTTCTTGCAGACGCTAATCTCGTCGAAGCTTCCGACGACCCCCGGGTGTTTGTGACCTTCGATTCTGATGCTGAAAACGACGATGGAGATGATGAGAGTGAGGATCATCTTAAGGATATTTCCGGGGCTGATATTCAATTACCCGGTCCTCCCCAGCTACGTTTTGACGGTGATTTGGTATCTGCTGTCGGTGGTATGGCGAATATCGCATCGGGTTCCATGTCAGACACATTTCTGAAGACGATGGCGGACACAGGATGGTCCGACGTAGCGACCACAACACCATACGAATACTTGCAGCAACCGTATGAGCCTCGCCCTGCTACCGCTATGTATGATGACTATCCCAACCTGTACAAAGGAGCTTCAGGGCCCACAGACAAGGCAATTTGAGCTGCAGCTCCTGACATGAAAGTTGTGCGTTGGTGGGATACACGATCGGTGCACATGCTAAGCACAGGTGGAAGTGCTGCGATTGACCGGATAGTACGCCGTGAGAAGCTGACGGGCGAACAACAAGAAGTGGCCTGCCCCCGTATTGTGAAGGATTACCAGACGTACATGGGAGGTGTCGACGTGCACGACCAGCTGCGTCTGCGGGTAAAGTGCATCAATATTGTACATCCAAGTTATGGATATATCTAATCGTGTATGATACATGTTGTAGATACTCGCTGCAGCTATGTATCAAGTACAAGAAATACTATAAGTCTCTATTTCTCGGACTCGTTGATCTTGCCATTATCAATGCCTTCATTGTCTACAACGCCAGACAGACTAAGGCAAACAACCCGAAGCTGACTCACGTAAAGTTTTTGAAGCAACTACATCTAGAGTTGTGTCAGCTACGCGAGGAGGACTGGGCGACTTTGCACGACAACGCGTGCTTACAAGTGACACCAACCAAACCGATGCAGCGCACAAATTCTCGCCAAGCCGCACACCAACCTGTGCAAAATGACGAGTGGCGCAGTGGCAACAACCAGCAAGGGCGGAAGCGCCGTACGAGAGCGTGCAAGGTCTGCTCGCTCTTGAAGGGCACCGACAACGCGAGAGGTGGAGATTCGTCGGTATACTGTAGCGAGTGTAAGTTGCCCAACACGTCGAAGAGACCCATGGCTTGGCGGTTTTTCCTCTGTGAGAAGGTTCGTCACACGTACAACGGAGCTGCAATGTCTTGCTTCGACATCTGGCACAAGGCCTGGAGAAACGAAACGCTGCTCCCCAAGAAGGCAGTGAAGCGCACGATCCGCGCACGTACACCGGGACGTCGCGAATGCTCGAACGAGGAGAAGGATGAGGCTGAGAGTGTCCAGTCGTCCGGAGATGAAACCACGACGAGCGGCTTGCATCAGTTAAAGCGGGCTCGCCGCGCTCCGGATGCTGAGATGACTGACTGATCAAAGGCGTCGATCGTAAATTTTTACTTAGGTTTTGTATGCCCTCAATATTACGATATTGAACTTGACTGCATATGTTCCATTGGTTTAGTTATGTACCAAGCTTGTTCAACCTATGTCCGCCTTACCAGTTCCTGTCACACATGCAGGTACCGGTTTTGTAGTCTACTATACACGCTAATATGACTAAAGTGTATATCGCTCGTTTTCGGGCCTTCGACAAGATGAAGGTACAAGATAACAGGAGAGACAGTCTTCCAGGTTTAGGGTTTTAGTGCGGCTATGAACTATACATGTTAGCAAAACATGAAATAATTTATATGAAAGCCCTTCCCCCCACATACACGTTTGAGAGACTAGGGATTCGGTTAAGTTTGCGCCGAAACAGCTCGGGTCTCAAGGGGTTAATTCAGGCGTAATTAGATCCATAAAAGGACGAACATACTTTTATTTAACCCTTTCGTGGTCAAACGCGGCATTTTGCCGCGTTCTACAAAACTCCAACCGTGTTTTGTTTTTGCCAATGAGCGCTACAGATAACTGTGGGTAGATGCTGTTTTTGCTCGACTTGTGAATTTCAAAAGAGAATATTGCAATACAGTGCACCTTTTACGTCCACTTTAGTGTAAATATTGCGCTGGGAAGGAAGTGCAAATGACATGCATATTGCGTTTCACATACTGTCTAGACGGCAGGGCATTTGAGAGCCATCCATATTCACAATAATGAACTCAAGGTGATATCTAGCATAATGAACTCAAGTGACATGCTAGGCTCCACTTCTCTTCCTATTTTGCTATGTGGACTAAATTCACCGATGCAGAAGACAAAAAGCTTGTTGTGCTTGCGCTTGAATATGAGTCCCAGCGCAAGCGAGTTCAATGGAAGGAGGTGGCACGCGCCATGCGGGGCAAGTATTCGGCCCAAGCCCTTCAGAGTCGGCTGCGTGCACTCAAGCGAACCTACGGAATGGATATTTCGCGGTTCCCACGCTTTTTTTTCTCGACAGTGAGAACGACGTCTCCTTATGAGAAACGTTTGCATATTTAAGCACCGAGTCAAGCGGAACGAACTATCTGTGATGTTTTCAGTACTGTATCGGCGTTCGAGGTTCGACAACAAGCTGGAAGGACAGATGAGAACGCAGGTGAGGTGCTTCCTGCTGCGGTTTCAAAAATAATTGAGATGATTGGGAACATTCGGCATGATGACGTCTTCTTAGATGTTGGAGCTGGGTTGGGGAATGTGGCGGCTCAGTTCGCGGTACAGACGAAGGCACGTCAGTGTTTGGGCATAAAAAAACGACCGGAGTTGGTCAGCAGAGGTGTATCCTGCTTGCGAGCATATGCATTCCGAATTCTACTACTGCATAAAGTTTTCTTGCTACAGGGGAATGTCCTCGATACGCCTTTATCGACTACACCACCTTTCCTGGACGCGTCAGTGATTTTTCTGAATGATTTTTTGTTTGATGAATCAGCTAGGCTCGTTGTCGAAGAGGAGCTGAGCTTGATGCAAAGAGCGCGTTTGATTATATCTACCGCTCGCTATTGCCCGCGTCATCGCGAATCCTGCCGAAGAAGGTTTTGCGCCAAGTGGGTGCCAACGCATACTACGTACGGTCACGCAAGCTGGAAGTCCGAGTGTATCCCTATCTACATGTACCAAGTGCGGCAGCAGAATTGTGAGCCATCGCCCGTCTAGGATTCCACCGGCGACAACTGTATAGAATAAGGGATCCCAATGCATGCGGAAGTGGAACCACGGCAGTGGCGTCCAGTATGTCGCCGTACAGCAACTCGTTCTTCATGTTGAGCGCCGACGGCAGCGGGTGATTTTGTGGTATTTCTAATAACTTGCTATCTTTGCAAGGCACACAAAAAAGTGAGCGCCGTGCTGCTGTTGCTGTGGTTGTCGCTGCCTGGGGGGGCGTCTTTGTTACCCCGAATGAGCACCGCTATGATTAGTATACTTTAATCAAGATATATACCCTGAATTTGAAAATCGTGTTTTTTTACTCATACTTCACTATTATAGAAAAATTTGCCTCACGACCTTACTGTGTTGGATCGCTGGGCTCGCTGGACTTTGGTGGTATAGATTCAAAGCACTTGACTGGCTAGGTGGGCTTTGCTGGACATTGTTGGCTCACTTTGCGTGAAGGCTCGATTCAATTTGTTCGCATGGTGTACATTGGTGGCTCGACTCACTTTGCTGGTTTTGCGTATATTGCTGGCACGCTGTATCATCAGCAGGATGTTGTGTTGCAGTGCCCCATTCGGATTGATGCTGTGCCTTGAGCGTGGCCAGCACTGAAGACCTGCATATGTTCCCACTCTTGCTGAAGAGTCCTTTGGGGAGATAGAAGCGGTGGTACTTATCCCAGCATGTCCAAGTGCTCTGCGGGCAGGTAAATGAAGTGTTGGCGTCACCATGGGCAACCCTGCAAATGCTCACTGAGTGCGTAAGACAGCGATCGGTTACCTTCGTCGGGTACCTGCCCTCATAGCGACAAACTACGCATTCTCGTTTTCTTCTGCTCTTGTCCTTAAACAGTTGCTTAGAAGACATCACATCGCACTGTGTTTGGGACTGGAAACACTTGCCACAGTGCAGCCACTACTTGGTGGAGTAACACACCCTGTTGCTCCCGTTTCTCTGGCAATGCTGCTACCATAAGCCATCTTGCCGTCACTCGGCGCTTCTTTCCATTTTCCCGAAATCAACTCAGACACTAAGTCCGTAATGAACGTTCTGTGGGGTCTCGATCCTTTGAAGTATCAATTGCCATTCGACGAGTCAAATAAGCGTTGGCACGTGCGATATCGACGAGTGCCAGCGCTAATTTTTTATGCCACTGTTTAAAGGAATGGCCGTCAGCGAGCGAAAATCTTGCACGTATCTGGTCTAACCGATCAACACCTTGCATATGCTGGTTGTACTCTAAAATACAGGTTGGAGCCGGGAACGGGAGACTTGTTGCTCCGATTCGGCGAGTTACCGTCGTTGTTGTGGTGGACGGATCAGCATTCGTGACCATCGTCACAATGCTACCGTCACACGAGGACGCTGCGAGCACGTTATGATTAACATCAACAGACCCTTGATAATCACCGCGTGTGGACTCTTCTTTTTGTAGGATAGTGTGCTTCGGAAAATGCTTGCTCCCCCCGCGCACTGTTCCTCGTCCATACAATCCTTTCAGACGTAGATCCATCAACAATTGGACACTTGTATAGTAGTTGTCCATGTTAATAATCCGACGGGAATGAAAGTAGGGCCGTACTACTTCGATTACATGCTTGCGAACTTGTTGGACACCGTCTAACTCCTCGCGTAGATGCTGCATCTCGGCTGGGGTTACTACATGCTGCAGGCGATCAGCAATATGGCTACTGCTGCAGTGGAGACGATAATTCAGAGCAATCCATGTGGTCGAGGAGCACACCACGTACATTCGGAAATGATATTTTCCACCCGGTTTTTGTGGGTTGTAGACAATGAGGTGCCGCCCGTAGCGAGACCGACAAGCAATGCTGGCTTCGTCCAGAGCAAGATTACGTTCTACTTCAACATATTTTCCACCGGTACTTTTGAGTAGATTCAACAAGGGTCGAATTCGTGCTGCAGGATCTCGTTCGATCGCGACACCAGGCTCAGCTCAAAAACTCAAAAAACTTCGAATTAACTTGAATCTACGCAGACTCATCACAGTGTCCAAACTGGTAGATGCCCCACCAAAAATCGCATCTTCAGTCTGTTGCCCCCAATAGTTAGAATATTCTCCTTTGTCGGTAAGGGTCATGTAAAACATGATGCCGAGAAAGGTCATAAGTTCTTCAATGGTGAACGGTTTGGTGATTCTAACCCCCTTCGCAGCTGCATACTGATTGGTCTCTAGGACAACTTGCTTCCAGAAGTAAAGTGGGATGTATGCGAAAAAACTCGAAGAGGCCGAGTGAGCAAATATATGTCTGTTTTCAAGTAGTAATTGTGTCGTAGTACTGTCATCTGGGTGAGTGTACAAGTCGCTGGGAACTTTCATTTCCACTTCGGGCTCAAAGCGCATGCTTTTCACTGCCTCAACCTCCGATAGACTCGCCGGCAAAATCCGATCCGAATTCCATTGCTCGTAATCTTCTTCATCAGACGCAATTTCGAGCTCGTCAAGTGGTAAGTCTAGGTTGAGCTCCCCCTCCACTACCGTATCCGTCAAATCACTCCATGCCGGCTTGGTAGGCAAGCGCATCAGAGCCTGATAATTATTGATACCCCGCTGTACAGTCGCTATTGTGAGCGCTTCCACAGCCTTTTGAAACTGGGTATCAAGCCACATCACTTGCAAAATAGCCCCGTGCTTTGGTTTCTTGATACGTCGACATACTCGACCCACAATATAGGCGGTGCCTACACACCTGTAAATTTTGCTTTTGTGGTTCTGCATCCACGGTTCTTTTGACGACGAAAATGCCACCATCTTCTTCAGCAAGAGATGCTCAATACTTGGTGTGGTTGGAGTGCGATTGTGAAATGCAGTACTTGATGCGGCTTCAGTCGATGCTAATGGGGTCCCGTCGTTTCGATCTGCACAAAGCGCGCTCTGTCTTGGTGTCAGTGTCACACAAACCGACCGAGCATTTTGGCGCTGATGGCGAACCGAATCTTCGCCAATGCCACTTCCATGACATCGTCGAGTGATATTAACAGCACGACTGGGAATATGATCAGGCCACCAATCTGCGCCTGACGTACAACCACTACGCTCACGACCGGGGCCATCCACGACATCACCTTCACCAGCGCCAGCTACGCGAGCGGCGGGACCAACATCACCACGACCAGCGAGATGCTGGCCCTGCACGGAACCACCACTACGCTCACGACCGGGACCATCCACGACATCACCTCCACCAGCACCAGCTACGCGAGCGGCGGGACCAACATCACCACGACCAGCAAGATCCTGGCCCTGCACGGAACCACCACTATGCTCACGACCGGGACCATCCACGACATCACCTCCAGCAGCACCACGACCAGCTACGCGAGCTGCGCGACCACCATCACCACGACCAGCGAGATGCTCTCCACTCGCGATACCGCTGCCAAGTCGCCGACCAGGAGGATCGCCTACCTGATGGTCAGCTGTGGTGGATGGTCTTGTATCTGCTTCTGGATGGGGCAGCTGTCCCTCGCTCTCATGCACAACTTGGGGGCTACCTGTACATATAACGTTGGTCACTATATTGCTTAGGAGCCATAATCGACGTCATTACAGAGCAGTTGTGGTACCGACAATGTTGCACGAAGTGGTTTAACACGCCTTCCTCCCCAAGCAAGAAATCCTTGCCCTCTCTTCCGTTTGCAGTGCAACCTGGAAGCACATACCGGTATCTGTTGTTAAGGCCTTGTAGCGGCTTGGACATCCATCCAGCCGCCTTCAGCTCTCTCCACACACCATGGAAGTCTAATGTCGACGCCAAAGGAATAGCATGGCTACTATGAGCGCCAACTTCGCCTCGTGTCCGGCGTCGCTTTCGTCTGGCGTGCTGTGAGTTTGCCAGCGCGCGTTTTCCCGGCATGGGAGGCACGGAATAAATTAGAAAATGAACGGCTCTAACGAATGTCTCACATCGTATCAATTATGAAAGAACAAAAGTAATAGACTCGCTATCAAACCTAAGATTAAATATGTATTATATTTCCCAGTAATTGTTTCTTCAGTTTCGCAAGCTCGAACTTCTAGCACTACAAAAAATAAGATATATGTTCGGTTGGACCAGTCAATACTTAGAACAAGATATATGCTCGGCTGGACCAGTCAATACGTAAAACAAGATATATGCTTGGTTGGACCAGTCAATACTTAGAACAAAATATATACTCGGCTATCCTATTACAAAAGGTAGGCAATAAGATGTGATACACATTTTGACTGCAGCGATTCGGCATACCTACGCTAGCAGACGCACGTCCACTGTAGCAATCAATGAACGACTTATATTACCAATATTATAGCATGACGACGCCAGCACTACGGTGATCAATACTAGTAAGTGATAACCGGAGTTGGTGCCATTATCCAATAGCGCCTTTGGAGTCCAAAGTTTGGACTCGGTTGGGACTTCCAACTTCGGCGATTCACATGTCTATCCTCAGATACCATAACATAAAATCTCCGACCTCCGACAACCTCCGATCTGTACATAAATGGCGACACATCTAAGTCAGTAACTCTTAAAACAAATATATTAAGTTTTCTTTTGTAACTGTGGGCCACATTGAAAATGTATTCACAAATAAAAAGGAGGGGGGGGAGTGCAGCGGTGGCAGGGCGGCGGCAGAGCGGTAGGGCGGTGGCGGTGGCAGTGCGGCAGAGCGATGGCAGTGCGGTGGCGGTGGCGGTGGCAGTACGGCAGAGCGGTGGCAGGGCGGAGGCAGAGCGGCAGGGCGGTGGCGGTGGCAGGGCGGCATCAGAGCGGTGGCAGTGCGGCAGGGCGGTGCACAGGAGGCAGCGAGTCGATAGGCTCAAGAATTAATAAGGCAATACATGTACATTTAAATTGACGCTTGCTACATAATGCTCTACGCAATAAAAAAATAATGGATCTCCACGCAGGGATTTTGCATGTCTTGCTCCTAATGACGAGCAAGCTCCCTGTGGCGCTGCTACCCACCTCTTCTAAAATTTACTACTACATAGTAGCATATAAATAATAAGTAAGATTTAAAACTAATATGTGGTAATGATTGCACTGGTCGGAGAAGTCGGAGAAATGACTTTATGCATTTGATATGCCTACATATTGAAATTTGTAAGAGCATATCCATATTTCCCGAGTCCTCTTCGACCTAATATGTCGGAGCCAGCTCCAACGAGGTTCAACCTAACCCTTAGCCTTTGGATTGGCCAAATCATTTTGTTAAGACCGTACGATTGGCTGTCTAGTAAATAAAAGTGGATGATTGGTGATTAATGCCAATACTAAAATTAAGTAGGGTCGGAGAATTGATGATATTCATCCATATGGGATGGGAAAATTGACGTTAGGAAATTCATATTATATGATGGTTCTGATTGGCCAGTCTAAACTAATCTGACAAGCGCGCTCTTTTGCCCAATCACCGACGGGGATATTTCTGTGCAAAACGTGGCAAAATGCCGCGTTCTAGGGGCAACCTACTGTAAAATGAAACAGCGGCTGTCACGTTGTTAAGGTTCGGGTGTCGCAGGGGTGCCCATCACCACGTCAAAACGCGGCAAAATGCTGCGTTTTACAAAGATTCTGGATAGGCATCAAGATATGTGTTCACGAAAGGGTTAATGCTAATTCGCCTAAGATTGGCCCTAACGCACTCAATCAGCATTTATTATGGGATTCCAGCAGATTGGCGGGTTTCAACCCCCAATTTTCTTCAGTCGGACGGGATTATTAATAGATTATTCCATCCTAAACCAGTGTCACTATCACCAAGTGGTGCGGTGGTTAAACAATGAACTTCTGATCGGGAGGTTGCGGGCGTCGGAAAATTTCGATTCGTTTAAGTATGAATTCGTGCGCTGGGCTATAGAGTTGTAGCCGGTAGTTGATGTAAAATAAGCGAGCACAAGGTACGCCACAGAGACACAAATTCTGTAAGTAATTGATAGCAGGTCTTAGGTATATAAGACTGCAATAAAGAAGCTACCTCGGGTAGACGGAATTTACCAATTCTACCGCAAAGGAATAACCCATAATTAGGATGTTATTAGATAAGTCGTGAAAAGAATTACGACCAAAAAGGGAATAAAATTACGACAGAATTATCACAGCAAAATTAGTGAAACGCACGATAGAACTTACCGTAATGCATCAGCGTCGACTGCCCCGCGAGTTCGAGCCACCAAGCAAATGCCAAGTTACCTGCTGGATTCCCGTTTGAAAGAGATTATTCAAATCTCACTCAGATTTTGTCTCTCCTGCAGCCCATAACGCAGGTGAATATCAAGAGTCAAGGTGAAAACGCCAATAAAGTCGAAGTTTTATTGGCTTGTACAAGCTGCGTATCTCGGTTTTAGTCTGTTTAAAGGAATAGCGAGATTATCGATCTACGGAGAAAATCCGCATGCCCTTCAGGCCCGAGTATTTTACTCTCTGACTTCGCCCACTCGCACACTACCCCACACCACTCCCACAAGCGGTTTTTTTCTCTCGGTACACAGACCGCCAGGAGATGAACAAGTGCTCGTTTGCGTTAGAGATATAGCTTTTCTTGCATCCCAACTTCAAAGGTTTTGACGGATTCCTAAAACGACAACGTGTGCAATGCAGATCCAGAGGGTGTTGACACTGCCAATGGAGAGCGACACTTTGCCAAGATAAAACCCAATTTACGACAAAGTGATGTCGCGAATATTGTTGGTGCCAGCGACGCCAGAGCCAGCTACGGCAGCGGGCCTCAGCCAGCACCCCCAACGCTTTTTCAGAAGATCTGATGAAGTACTTTGACAATGTCATAAATGAAACATCCCCTGAGTCTGTGGCCGCTGTGGACATAAACGATGCTTGTATCGGGTTATGTCTTTACCATCACTAGCGTAGACGTAGCGGTGAGGAAGCTCACAAGCAAGATTGACTTAACTCATAGTAAAATAGACTCTAATAAAATTTAGTAGCAGGGCGGGAACCCTAGATCTCTGAGAACCACTCATATAAAGGCCGACTCCTGACTGACTATAACGTTTTCCTTTTTTCCTGTCGAAACGGGTGACTTCCTTTCTTCTTCAAGCGACGAAATAATTGCAAGTTCTTTATCAGCACCAGTCGATGTATTGGAATCCGATAGCTGCACTATCTCATGCTCAGATTGACACGTTAGATCCTGAGCAATGTGTTGGTTGCAACTTGAACGAAATAGCTCGTCAGTACGGCAGGCTGCATCATCAGTTGCAGCGGCCTCTGCCACCTCTATCGCGTGCAGTAGTGAAGTCCTGACGGCGTCGTGGGCGGAATTTTCTCTTTTTGATGTCTCTGTTCGATTGACTTCGCCTTGTTTTTCAGCACATCTTTTGGTATGCCCAGTTGATTTGTAGCGTGATACTCGAAACCTTCCAGCTTCTTTTGTACCAGCTTTAATGGTTCTGTCTTTGGGCCTCGACGGAATGGCGAATTTCTGCACGCAGTTGCTTCATGTGACTGGCCAGAATATAACAAACTCGCTGCAAAATGCTTGCG
>NW_003303584.1:177080-180470 GCF_000142945.1 Phytophthora infestans T30-4
AGCCCGTCGCGTTTCTTCCTCCAAGGCATCCTCAGCGGCTCGAGTCTCCTCCGAATCCTCCGGACTTTCATCGTCGTCGTCGTCGTCATCGTCCTCATCGCCCAGCGTGAAGGGATACGGGCCGGAGGATGACGTACGCTTCGATGACGGCCGGATAGGAGGTCCTGAGCCGTCGGACCAGTCGGATTCCTCATCCTCGTCGTCCTCCGAGCTGCCAAGTCCACATCCAGGGGGAATGACACGTTTGGCCTTCCCCTTCCCGGGTCCAGTACGGGCCGCGAAGGGCTGATGGAAGCGGGCTGGGGAACGGCGGACGTACTTCCTCCCGCAAGGAACCGCGGGGGGATCCTCGTTCTGGAAAGCCGCATCCTGCGTTTGTGAATAGGGGCGCTAAAATACCGCCTCTGTGGGGAGGGGAATCTGCCTCTGGATCTCCATTCCGCCTTTGGAAGCACCACGATTCGTCTGGAGCGTAGACCCAGTCTGGACGCCGTAGACCCAGTCTGGGGTCCAGACCCAGACTTGGACGTAGTTGCAGATCCAGTCTTGGACACCGAGGTAGATTTGGATCTAGCGGTGGATCCAGACTTGGATCCTGCACCCGACTTCGAGGGGGAAGCGGAAGTCTTGGACGCGGATGTGGATCCCGCCTTGGACGCAGAGGTGGATCCCGCTTGCGAAGCCGTTTAAGAGACCGGAGTCGTTTTGGGTTTGGCTTTCGGGGAAGCTCGAGCTTGCTTACGGGGACGGAGAATCCGGTGCTAGGAGCGGGAGACGCACTACGCGGACGTTTCGCAACTGATGGATCTGCCCCACTTACAGACGGGAGAGGAGCAGAGACGCTGGCAGCACGAGAAGGTCCCGACAAGGGAGGAAGGGGATCCGACACGGCAGCTGTCACCAGCGCCAGTCGTCGACGAGCCAAATCCCGCTCCGATAAGCCACGATCGCGCTCCAGGACCAGCTGTTGCTGCTGAGTTTGGGCTGCAGCAAGTTGATCCCGGAGTTTCGCGGCGGTCGCATCGGCTTCTTTCAATTTGTCACCTGGATGGACAATAACGAGTGCATATGGGGCTACTAGCAAGGACTAAAAGAGGATCCACGTACTCGTGCGGCGAATCTTGGATTTCAGCTCTGTTTGTGCACGCTTGGCAGCCGCCCACTCGGTAGCCGCCTTGTCCCGCTGGAGTTCGCTGTCCGCCAGTTTCGCTTGGATCTCGTCGCGTAATTGAGTTATATGCACGAACTCCTCGAGCGCGTACTCTCGTCCGGCAGACGCTTTCTCGAGCGACTTCTTGGTATCCTGCAACTCCTCAGCAAGCTGAGCCAGAGCTACATCTGGCGATGAGGGAGGTGGATTTGGCGCGGGAGCTCCTCCACGCGCCGACCCTAAGGTGGATCCGCCACGGGTGGATCCCACATAGTCGTTGGTCACCACCTCCTCCTGGGTCAGACGCAACTCGTCACGGAGCCGGTCCAAGCTAGACCGCCTGATCAGCCAACAAGAGTCGCAGGTCCTGCGACCGAGAGGCCGCACGGTGCTCCCACCCCTGGATCTCCATAGCCTGATCATGGATTTGGGCTCGCAAGGTCTGAAGTTGGGTAGTGTGCAGAGACGCAGCTTGGTCTTGGGCATCTTGAGCCGTCTGGAGCTCCGCCGTCAGGGTTTGCACCTGATCGGAAAGAGCCTGGGCTAGAACCCGCAGATCGGTGGGCGACATGGAAGACGGACTGACCGGAGGTGTGGTGGATGGGGCCTTGCTCGGCGATTTTCCGGTACGCTTGGCGGGAGACATGTGTCGCGAAGGGGAGAAAGCGGTTGTGGATGCTGATAATGCACGCCGTGAACGCTGTTGTGCAGCGCCGACAACGTACAGGAGGTGATTGTGGTGAAGAGCTTTCTCAGAAATAAGAGAATGGGCCTGACGCGGGGTCACTATCCCAAATCAGTGACAATTTCAAGTGATTAGAGAGGATTTGGGTTGTCTGGCACGGATGCAAGTTGCCTGTGGTGGATTAGCCATGACGAACAACACCCCGTATGAAGTGACGATGGATCTGGTTTGAGCGATGTACGAGAAGGCAAGATCCACCAAGACTTATCTCGGATCCACCCTTACCTGGATCCACTTAGACGGATATGGGATATACTATGTACCAGTGGATCGAGTGTGGATCCTATGAAGGAATGGTGGTAGGTGCCATCCGAAGGTGGATCTAGTAGCCACGGCTAACGAGAAGTCAGGATCCACCGCGAGGTACCCCGGATCCCATACTTCCGAGTTCGGGTCCAAGGAGGGAAGATCCCGCATAGAAGGACCTGGATCCAGGGTACAGGGATGAGGGATGCAGTGGATCTGGAACTTTCGTGGGACAATGGAGATCACAGACGGTTGCAAGATGATGTTGGATGATTGGAGAGCTCGGATCCACGGTGAGTGTACAATTACAGTGAAGTGGATCCAAGCGACCTGGATCCGGATGAGTGTACCCATAATAGGGTGACCATAATGATTACGTCATGGATCCGGTGGATCTGAAGATAACACAGCTGGGATGATGGGTCAAGGGAAGAAGGGACATGCAGCCGAGCCTGGTAAGGGATTTAGCAGGTGAAAGACATAGAAGGTAGAAATCCAGGCAGTTATAGGCTCAAATATCAATACAGACTTCTATTTGCACGATAACACGCAAGTGCCTTCCTGCCCTCAAGAACCGGAACTACATTGGCCGTACGAGCTCGGAGAAGGTTGGGAATTGCGAACCTAGTGTTGGTAGCGATAACTGGATAATACATTGGCCAGATCCTACAACATAGTGAGCTTTTCCTATACACGTGCAGATCCAACAGGTTAACCGAATTACTACTTGGTCGGTTACACCCTAGAAGATCTCAACTCTCAAGATCCCGTCACAGGAGGCGGCAAGTGCAACACAAAGGAACTACGAAGCCAAGGGAACACACCCGCAAGGCAGCCCTACGGCCAGATCCACGATCTAGGCCCCGGATCCATAAGCTCGAATATTCGCTTAGGATACGGAACCATCCACGGACGCAGAGTGAAGATTTTCCACTGCTGCTCCACCCCATCCCCACGTCTCGCCAAGACGCTCAAGCTTCACCACTTGAACTCTTCGGAAGTTACCGAGAGAGCGGATCCCGCCCTACCGACGGGTACACAAGGTGAGGAAAGTTCAGCAGAACACGGATCATCGGGGGACCCCCTCCGTTAGTCGGTGTCTGGGCGCAGTTGGTAAGTTGGATTCGGCAATCTCGCAGATTTTGCTGATCCCGCTACACCACAATGGTGCGCGTGCCCGGATCTTTTGGCGACTCGGGATTTCACCGTGAGTCCCAAGAAGATGCTCAAGTGAAGATGAGCCAGGGAG
>NW_003303585.1:0-2606 GCF_000142945.1 Phytophthora infestans T30-4
GGTTGGTGGGTCGGGTCTCTGTGATCGCTGGTAGGAACGTATTGTTGAACGTTTGCTTCTTGCTGGCCAGAATCCCATTCTTGTGCTGTTGCAAATCTGCAGAGCGGAGCCACGCGAGGAAAACTCCAAGCGACGTGTCTTGGTCCAGACAAACCAAACCCGTTAGTACCCGCTCGATGTCTCGTCGGTCTTCACAGCCTCGAAGATCGACCCGTAGCGTCTCGGCTAGCAGACGCAGTTGAGACGGAGGAAGCGCGTGCACCGACTCCTGTACGAACGCCTTGATCCCCAGCATTACCAGATCGACACTTCAATAACGGTAACGGAACGGCCTTTAGCTGGTTTATTTGTCCCTTACTACAAGTGAGAAACGTCGCTACTATTGCGATTTCCGGCGACTCGAGTTTCTAGATCGCCCTTCGCCATCATATTCGCCTTGGTGACCGCTGCGTTCCTCTTGGCTGCAGCCGACACGCCTCTCCACACTGAAATGGACGTTAGGAAGACAGCGACGGCAGCTACTGCCAACGCTAACGGGATGGGCGGGCCGTACAATCGCGTCGACGCCTTGGACGACGTGGACTCTGCTTGGGCCACAGTACAACGAGGACCACCCCACGACTTCGGATACGAGCACGAACAGCGTGAGTCGACACACGTTCCCGTGATTAAGTCGGTTCTAGCGTAATTCCCTCCGACAGTGCAGTCGCTATTGGAGGTACAGAAAGCTTTACCGATTACTTCAGTCGCCAAGTTGTCGTCGTCTTGGTACTCGTCGATGTGGCCTTGGATCCACTCTTTAGTCGGATGACTCGCTGGGTCGCAGCTCACTTGCATGTAGTTGTCAGCTTCCAAGTCGTCCCCCATGTCCTGGTACAGTCGAATGTAGTCGACCTTCATGAACATTGGGAACTCATCGCAGATCTTGTTGACTGTCTTGTCCGAGCCGTCTCCTCTGCAGGCAGTACCAGGGTTCGGAGGCTTCGTGCCCCAAGAACTCGATAGCGCAACGTTAACGATGATCGACATTGGCTCCTCTAGCATGACCTTTTGGGGGTTGCTGCTGTTGGAGTTCTGAGGCACGTTAGAGAACGAGTCAGCCGTCACTTCGAATAGAGGACTGCCCTGAAGCATCCAGCGTGCGTATCCATTCACACCCGTGACCCATTCCAGCTGGTAGACGAGATAGCCCGTGTACGCGCCGACATGTATCGGCCAATTGGCCGAGATAGCGTCCATCTGGTAGTTGAAAGTATCCATCGCGTTCGACTTTGGCGTGGTGGAGTTCCGAGGACTGGTGCACCTGGCGTTGGTGTTGTCGGGATCGCACAGATACGCGCCCATGTACGAGTTCATGATGGGGAAGCACGTGCCGTTCGAGTTGATCCCCCAGTAGTTTTTACCGGTTCCGTCAATAAAATCCAAGTCTCCGTTCACATCAAGGGAGGCAGGACACGTCGTGGTAGTGCACGAGTTTTCAGAAATCCCACGAGCGACAGACGCGTTGACTGTGGCGAAATTCTGCACGTTGGCTTTCTTCTTGGCGCAATTGTTGTTTGCCGCGTATCGGAGACCTTGGTACCAGGATTTGTGGCCTCGCTCTTGCTCGTAAAAGTCCGTTGGAACGTCGATCAAATTTGCTCCGTCGGTCTTGCAGTTGTACGCGTACACGCAGTACGGATTGGTCGCATCGACTCCTTTGGCGTCGGCTGGGAAGAGACGAAAGTCCGTGGGCATTCCTGGGGCGATCTGCAGTGATGACGAGATGGCCAAGCCGCCACCTTCGAGGAGATCGATCTCTGGGGCTCCTCGCCCTTGGTTCGGGTTCATTCCGTAGCCAGGATCATCGTCACAAGCGCTGATTCGTTGGTTACTTGGGTCGAAGATCTCGGGTTCGCATCGATCGTATGAGAAGGGCCACATGCGGTTGGTGGATCCTGAGAAGATGGCTCGACCGAGGTTCCCCATCATCCAGATACCGGGCCAAGTCGGGTAATACGAAGTCTCAGTCACTTGTCCATTCTTGCCCAGTGCCAGGTCGGGGTTGCCTGAAGCGGTTGACACGGCTCCGGGTAGCTGAGCTCGCACCTCTAGCATGCCTCCTTGGAAACAGAATTTGTTCCAGGACTGCACCATGGCAGCTCGATAGTAGAACGTCGAGTTCATGTATCCTGGCGGGTGCGTATACATGTTGTATACAGAAATGGTATAGTTGTCCGTGTCCACTTCGATGTAAAAGTAGCAAGTCCCATCGTCGTCGCACTTGGTGCTGGTCATGTTGTGTGCGTAGATCTCGAGAGCTCCATTGACACCGTCCGGTTTATCAAGTGACGTCCACATGTGGTCGTCGCCTGGTCGAAAGCTGCGGTTGGCCACGTTGAACTCGTCGCTCATGACCAGTTGCCATTGTCGGCCTCGAGAACTCGTGTATACTTGGCGATCACGGGGAGTATCGGGGTCTACCCATGTCTTTATCCCCGATTTGGTCGGGTACTCGGACGACCCGGAGCTGCTCTTCCCTGTGACGAGAGTCGTAACCAAAGCTAACGTCCATATGAACCCCCACATTCTAGCGCTCTATGGATTCTACGTCTTAGCTAGCAGGG
>NW_003303585.1:3092-18546 GCF_000142945.1 Phytophthora infestans T30-4
CTGTCTCTGTTTTACAAAGGCGAGACGTATACCCCCGTCAATATTTATACAGCGATGAAGTGGTGCTCAGAAGGTTGGCAAGACGTATCGACAATGACCATACGAAACTGTTGGAATCACACTGGTATTGTGTCGAAGATGGATTTATGATTTGTACTTAATTAAGGTAATACAAAGTAGTACATTTGGATTCCATCTGCTCCTCTATAAATATTCGCAGCTCGTAGACTCTATATGGTCCACCCCGCCGAATACGAGGTGCACGACTGTATTACATCACGTAATTTACAAGCAAATGTAATGAATTAATAGAGGGTAGAATGCCACAATACATGTACAGTACTACTGTAACGTTAGTAGAATATTTTCATCCACAAAACAACACCGAGGTACTACTGTAACGTTAGTAGAATATTTTCATCCACAAAACAACACCGAGATATTTCCTGCTTACACAAAGTTCTGCTTGTAGTTGTCCTTGGGCTGGTTAAAGCTCGAGCCGAGGTCGCTACTGGAGAGTTGGGACGCCTTAGTCTCGCGCTGTCTTGCTTCTCGCTCTGCGTCCTTGTTTTTCTGCATCTTTTGCGTCTCCTTCGCCGTCACTAGAGACGCTAGCCACACCGACCCGATAGACAAAAGGATAGCGACACTACCGACCACCATTGACAATCCCATCGGAGGTCCATACACACGTTTCGACAGACTGCTGGAGCTCTCAGAGGTATCAGACTGAGCCTCCGTGTAGCGAGGTCCGCTCCACGACGTGGACGAACACACACAGCGAGACTTGACACACGTTCCCGTCTTCAGTAACGAGGACCCGACACTGCCGCCAATAGTACAGTCGTCATTGGTCTTGCAGAATGCCTTGCCGTGCACCGTCTTGACCGGGTTGTCGTCGTCCGAAAACTCATCGATGTGGCCTTCGATTCACTCCTTGGTCGGGTGGCTCTTAGGGTCACAACCGAGCTGCATGTAGCTATCGGCAGGAAGGTCTTCGCTCAGGTCTTGGTATAGTCGGATGTAGTCGATCTTCATGTACATGGGGAACTCGTCACAGATCCGGTTCGTCTCTTCGTCAGCCCCGTCGCACCCCACGAGCTGGATAATGCCACGTTGAAAATGAGGTACATGGGCTCTTCCAGCATCACTTTGACCGGGTTCGACTTGTTCGCGTTCTGCGGGACGTTCGAGAACGCGTCAGTCGTGACCTCGAAGATCGGAGCACCGTTCAGCATCCAACGCACGTAGCCGTTCTCACCTGTGACCCACTCAACTTGGTAGACAAGATAGTCGAGATATCCACCTAAATGAATGGGCCAGTTGGACGAGATAGCATCCATCTGATAGTTAAAAGGACTCATAGTGTTGGACTTGGGTGTACTGGCGTTACGGGGCTTAGTACACATCGAGTTTGTGTTGTCAGGATCGCACAGATACGCACCCATGTACGAGTTCATGATGGGGTAACACGTGCCATTGGAGTTGATCCCCCAGTGGGCTTTTCCCTTGTTGTCGATAAGACCCATGTCTCCATTGACATCCATGGACGCAGGACAGGTGTCAGCTGTGCATGTGTTGTCTGTGATTCCTGTTTCCACAGATTTGTTCACTGTGGTGAAGTCTTGCTTGGCACTGGCATCAGGTTGGCAATAGTTGTTGGCGCCGTAGCGGAGACCTTGGTACCACGACTTGTGGCCACGCATCTGCTGGAAATACGACGTCGGTACGTCAATGACGTTGGCTCCTTTCGTTTTACAGTCGTACGAGTACACGCAGAACGGACTGGTCGCATCAGCTCCTTTAGCGTCCGCAGGGAAAAGACGAAAGTCGGTGGGCATTCCTGGAGCGATCTGAAGCGATGAAGAGATGGCTAAGCCTCCACCTTCCAGGACATCGATCTCTGGAGCTCCACGTCCTTGAATCGGGTTCAACTCATAGCCAGGATCATCGTCACAGGCGCCGATACGTTGGAATTCGGGGTTGAACACGTCCGGCTCGCATTTGTTGTACGAGAATGGCCACATGCGGTTCGTCGAAGCCGAGAAAATGGCTCGACCGAGGTTTCCCATCATCCAGATACCAGGCCACGTCGGGTAGTAGGCTTTCGTAGCCACTTTACCAGACTTTCCCAGTGCTAAATCAGGGTTTCCAGAACGGCACCGGGAAGTTGAGCTTTGACTTCCAACAAACCTCCTTGGAAACGAAACTTGTTCCAGGACTGCACCATTCCAGCTCGGTAGTAGAAATACGCGTCTTCGAAGCCAGGAGGATACGTGTACATGTTGTAGACGGAGATGGTCTGCGGTTCGTCGGACACTTCGATGTAGAAGTAGCACGTGTCGCCGTCGCACTTGGTACTTGTCATGTTGTGCGCATAAATCTCCAACGCTCCGTTCACACCGTCGGGTTTGTCCAAGGACGTCCACAAGTGGTCGTCACCTGGTCGGAAGCTGCGGTTGGCCACGTTGAACTCGTCACTCATGACGAGGTCCCATTTCCTTCCACGAGAGTTAATGAGCGTTTGTCGGTCGTCGGGCGTGTCTGGGTCGGCCCAATTCTTGATCCCTGACTTGATCGGAAACGACGAAGACGTCGAGCTGTTCTTAGCTGCCGCGATAGTAAACGCAGTCGCAGTAGCTGCCTAAAGTGTACCTAGCCTCATCTTGAGATACGATCTCAAATATTCGCTCTCGGTGGAATGGAGCAAATTCGTAAATGAACTGGGAGACTGCAACTGAATCGTCAAGACAAGAATGTAGAAAGAGAGAGAGTTAACGGGTTGCTGGTGCACTCGCACGTGCACTGAATCTTCCCATTTTATCTTGTCCATCTGTGTAGCCACCTGAGCACGAACACTAAACGCCGTCCAGAAACTTGGTGGAGAGACGAAAATCCGCATGTTTGTGTACTACTGAGATTGAGACGCGCCAGTTGTTTGAAGTGTGGATGGGAGATACACAGCAGTTTTTATTTACATTTCTCTAGCGTCCATCACTTTGCTTTAGACAAAGTTCTGGCTGTAGTTGTCTTTGGGTCTCTGGCCAGTTGAGTTGCCGTGGTTGACACTACCGTCGTCGATACTATTAGCCGCCATTTTGGCCTGAGCGCTCGTCTTGGTCAAGAGCGCCGCCTGCTTCTTCATCGAGGCTATACTCATGTACACCGAGACGATCGACAAGAAGACGATGACGGCAGCGACACCCATGGACAAACCCATGGGCGGGCCGTACGCACGATTCGACAGACTACTGGCACTCGAACTGGTCGATCCAGCCAGCGCCGTCGTACAACGCGGACCGCCCCACGACGTCGAGTAGGTGCATTGGCAGCGGTTCTTGACGCATTTGCCAGTCTTTAGCGCCGACGTGCCGACGTTCCCGCCAATTGTACAGTCGTCGTCGATCTTGCAAAAGGCTTTTCCCGACACTTCCTTCCACGGGTTGTCGTCGTCCACGAACTCGTCAATGTGCCCCTCGATCCACTTCTTGGTGGGGTGACTGGCCGGATCACAGCCGATCGACATGTAGTTGTCGTCCTCGAGGTCGTCTCCTCTGTCCTGGTACACTCGAATGTAGTCGATCTTCATGTACATGGGGAACGAGTCGCAGATAGCGTTGGTCACGGGATCGTTCCCATCGCCTCGGCACTCCTGGCCTGGGTTCGGAGGCGTCGTACCCCACGATCTAGACAACGCCACATTGTAGATCATGTACATGGGCTCTTCCAGCATCACCTTCTCCGGGTTATCCTTCTTGCTGTTCTGCGGGACGTTCGAGAACGCTTCGGTCGTGACTTCGAACAGAGGCGCACCGTCCAACATCCAACGCACGTAGCCATTCTTGCCAGTGACCCACTCGATCTGGTAATTGAGGTATCCCAAGTATCCACCCAGGTGAATCGGCCAGTTAGACGAGATAGCGTCCATCTGATAGTTGAATGACTTCATCGTGTTGGTCTTGGGTGTGCTCTCGTTACGTGGCTTCTCGCAGTTCTTGTCCGAATTGTCAGGATCACACAGATACGCCCCCATGTACGAGTTCATCAGCGGGTAACAAGTACCGTTCGAGTTGATCCCCCAGTGCGCAGACTTGGTTTTGTCGATGTAGCTCAACTCTCCGTTTACATCTCCAGACGCTGGACACGTATCAACGGTACACGTGTTCTCCTTGATGCCGCCCTTCACCGAAGCGGCCACAGTGTCGTAGTCTTGTTTCTCTGAAGACACTTGTTGACACTGGTTGTTCGCCCCGTAGCGAAGACCTTGATACCACGACTTGTGGCCACGTTCCTTCTTGTAGTACGCTGTGGGCACATCAATCATATTGGCGCCAGGAGTCAGACAGTCGTACGTGAACACACAGTACGGGTTGGTGACGTCAGCTCCCTTCGGGTCTGCGGGGAAAAGACGGTAGTCCAGAGGCATACCGGGAGCAATCTGCAGTGACGAAGAGATAGCCAAGCCACCTCCTTCGAGCAGATCAATCTCAGGAGCCCCACGACCTTGGTTCGGGTTCAAACCGTAGCCCGGGTTGTCGTCGCACGCACTGATACGCTGGTTTCTCGGGTTAAACACGTCCGGCTCGCATTTGTTGTACGAGAACGGCCACATGCGGTTCGTTGAGGCCGAGAAAATCGCTCGCCCCAAGTTCCCCATCATCCAAATACCAGGCCACGTAGGGTAGAACTTGGTTGTCTTGACTTTACCGGATTTTCCAAGGGCCAGGTCGGGGTTACCGGACTTTTCTGTCACCGCACCAGGGAGTTGAGCTCGTACATCGAGCATCCCTCCTTGGAAGCAGAACTTGTTCCAGGACTGCACCATAGCCGCTCGGTACCAGAAGTAGGCATTCTGGTACCCAGCAGGACGCGTGTACATGTTGTAGACGCGAATGACGTTCACTTCGTCCATGGTTTTAATGTAAAAGTAGCACGTGCCGTCGTCGTCGCAAGCGGTACTTGTCATATTGTGCGAGTACAGTTCTAGAGCGCCATTCACACCGTCGGGCTTCTCAAGCGACGTCCACATGTGGTCGTCTCCAGGACGGAAGCTGCGGTTCTTGGTATTGAACTCGTCACTCATTACCAGGTCCCATTTCCGACCGCGAGAACTTATATACGTGTGACGGTCTTTAGGGGTCTCCGGATCCACCCAGACCTCGATCCCTGACTTGGTCGGGTGCGTTGTGCCCGATGAGTTCTTGGATGCTGCCTGTACTGTCGATAGAGTGACTAGAGTCAGCATGACAGCCAGCCACGACACAACCGTCGTGGACCTCATATCTGCAACAATTAGTCAGGCAAGTGATACGGTACCAATCCACACGCGCTGATTAAAATACCTTGCTGTGTCTTGGATAGTAGAACGAGATCTTGCCTGGTGAAATGCGATAATCTTCTCGCTCCTTTTTGCCAAGTGGCGAGCCATGTGGCCTGGGCTGGGGCTGGCCTCTGCAACGACCACGCGAGCAATAGCGAGTCCCGCACGCCAGTGCGGTTTGTCTCCTTTCTGCTACGTTGTAAGCTTCGGATGATTTCTTACACTGATGACCCAGCAATTAAAAATTGTTTAGAAAGAACAATTTGCAAGGGGATCAAATATGATGGCCTCAAGTGGCTTTAAAAATAAAACGAACAGATCGCAGATATATAAGGGTATTATAATATAAGATTAATTGTTTTGAAGGGCACTTCTGTGCCCGTAACGTGTTGTTGTGGCGGCCAAAAAAAAATGTTGGTGAGCGTAAAGGCATCGATCACGGGAAATCGACAGTCGAGGCTTGACACAAGCAGCGAAAGAGCTTGAAAATTGATTTGGCCGCTACGGTACAGTACATAAGCGGTACAGCTAGCTATCATTGATCAGCTCACCATGTTTGCTTTCGCCTTTGGTTGTTAAGTACGTGGTCATGCTTGAGGAGCGATGACAAGGCCGTCTGCGCGGCTGTGGCTCGTTCGAACAGCGTGTAAGGTGTTGTGCTGATCCGCCCACTTTCCACACTCACAAACAGCAAAAGCTCCCACCTGCTGTCTCTCAATTATTGATCACGACAACACGGACAATTGCCGTGCTGTCGTGATCGATAATTGAGAGACAACACCGTGTTGAACACGGGTACAGTTTTGTATCCGCTTGCTCGAATTGGCTCGGAACTTCTGCCAGAAGTGACTCAGAAGTTCTGGGTCGGGCAACACTCTCAGTACAATACTGGTACATGCATTAGTTCGTGTCGATGTACTTCGAATTATTAATACTAGTACGCTGTCTTTGCTTGATTGCAGGATGCTGTCATCTTAACGGTGAGATAATAGTGTCAAACTTCAATGGTGATGGCGACTGTTATTCATGCACAATAAGTCTATAACTCGTCGCTCAGATCTATTATAACATACAGCGTTTGGGAATACAGTACTGGAGCCGGACACACACCAACCCTACGAATGTGTCTTCTTCAGCACGTCATTATCTCGCGGACTGCTGAGGAGCTACGGGAGCAGATTCTTGGGGGGCGTTGACAGGGTTCCTCAAAATTTAATTTAAATGGATTTCTTCGCTTTATGAGAATAGATACCTGCATGGTAGATCAGAAAGCTGCAAATAAAGAACTTGTGCTGCGACTGTGGCGCATGAATATCTGCATCAAGACGTGATCGTGTTACTTGATTATTGGCTTTGGGGAAAACATGCTCCTCGAGCGTTGGGTAGGTGTCAGAGAAGCGTCAGACATGGCTAAGCAGCAAGAGTTTGTAGTTTGACTCAAACTTTGAGCAGGGGTCCCGAAAAACTAATACTCATAAAAATTAATTCAAATTCAAATTTTAAATTCAGATTATAAGTTTTAAGCTTCAATTCATTGCTGAATTGCACCAATTCATTTATGAATACACAGCCTATAGGCTCCACAACCAACCCTTAGCCCCCCACCATTCATTGTGTATGCTCCCTAGCAGCTCTATATACGTATGTCATTCTTAAATTATTTTTAAATTCAAGCTCTCACCTCTAAGCTCTCAACCATTTTTTCGGCTTGCAGCGACTAGTCAAATCTGCTCCATGCTTTTCACCACAGTCGGAGACAAGATCCATACCTGCACGACATGTGGCAAGACCTACAAGAAGGGAAATGGCTACACAAACCTACTAAATCACCTGCGTCGCAACCATGCCGACTACGAGCAAAAGGACCAGGAAGCAGCACGCCGTCGAATCACCTAAACCTACACCTCGTCATCCAGCGATCTCGAGATTTCTACCGCTGGCTGGAGTGGGCTATCTCCGGGCGGCCCCCGTTCGGGTTCGTTGAGCACCGCCACACGAGACTGAATTCCGCTCTCTCTACAGTCTCTGAGGACACTCTGTCAAAGTACGTAAGGCTAGTGAGTGAGGCTGTCGAAGCCCGAGTCGCGAACGATCTTCCTGACTCGTTTAGACTCGTACTGGGCTGGTGGACTAGTAGCAATCGTCACTATGTAGCAATCATTGCGGTGTACGACACAGTTGGTAATACCGGTAATACTAGTATTCGGGCTTCAAGTGACTATTTCGACGACTTGGAGTGCACGTCCCACCGGTTCCTACTTTTGGCGCTCTCTCCTGTTAAATCTAAGGAAGATCTGAGCGCACAGAGTCAGATCAACCTCGTTGCAGATACTCTCTCTCTCTCTACAACAAGCCCTGGGACTCGGTTAACTTCATGGTGGGAGATAACTGCTCGGTGAACCAGTATATTGGTAACAAGGAAGGCGCTATTCCCTTGATCGGCTGTGCTAGCCACATATTTAATCTGGCCGTGAAGGATTTTCTAAAGGAGGAGGACGAGGTGATCACGAAGATTCACGCGCTGATGCCCAAGCTCTGGACTATCAAGGGTAGAGCGATGTTACGCCGCGTCTCCCATCTGTCTCCGCTCCTGCGGAATGAGACCAATGGTCGAGTACGTACGAGATGGTCGAGAGGTACGTGAAGCTCCACCCGTCCATAGCTCAGCTGGGTCACGGAATACTTGTTGAGCATGAGGTGCAGCCTTTGCTGCTGCGGCGGGCCGAGCACGAGCGCGCCAAGGAGTTGATTGATGACCTAACTGCTTTTGAGGCGATTACCAAGACGTTACAAAAGTACTATCGGTTGTGCGGCGGCTTTTCGACCAGTTCATCAAGCAATACCCGTCCCTGAAGCCTCGGCTAGCTGTGACAGCTGCCATCGCTAGCTTTCCCGATTTAGAACAAGGTGTGGTCAAGCCGCAGAGGAGTGAGGCACTAAATTTGGCTGAGAGGACAGCTTGTGCAGAATTTAGAGCGCCAAGTTTGGAACAAGCACCCGTAAGAGGCGCAGCCGACTCGTCGACTGTCAAGGCCGCCTTCAAGAGACGCAAGGTTGCCAAGCGCTCGCACTTCGTGGATGTTGCCTACATCCCACCGACTTCGAATGAGTGGGAGAAGTAAGGTGTTTCTTAAGCGAAAACACATTTTCAGTATATATTTTTTTAAAGGATCCCTGGGCGTCGAGCGCGAAGCGCTTTCAAACAGCTCGCGTGAAACGCACCCGCACTTGTACAGACACTCGACAAAGTACATGCTCTCATCAAGAGCAGCACTCACAAACGTTTCCTCGATCGTCTCAGTAGAACCGTCGCCAGTCTTGTAAGGAAATTCCACGATCTCGGCACAATTGCCACTGGCGGCATTTTCAAAGGATTCGTCTACCACATTCGACGAAATAGATGCTGTGGTATACAACAACTCTACGACATTGACCGAGCTGCTTCCCGCTGCCTCCAGGAATACCTCAATAATCACGTCAGAAGAGTTGCACCCTTTTGCGTACAATAACTGCACTACGCCGACTTGATCGGCGATGTTCGAACATGGGAGCCCTTAATCTTTAGCTGCGCTCAATAACACCTTAGCCGTCACTTTATCAGAGATGGTTCTCTTGCCATCCAGCACTTTAAGCACTTCGAGATGACTATCACCACCCACCACAATCTTTGCTTTCTAAAGCGTTGAAGACGCAATCTGGTACCCTTCAGAGTAAAGTTGCTGGATAGCTTCAATTTGACCACATCCTGCTGCGCATTGGAATGCCTCTGCCAGCATATAATCGTCAAATTCTCGTTTGGCTCGCAGATATTCATAATTGCTGCGTAGCCGGCTTCAGCGGCAACTATGAAAGTCTTGTTTATCGCTGCCGCACTGCATCTTGCCCCCCCCCCCCAATAAGAGGCCGTGGAAGAGCTCGTGCGCAACCCGTATCGCCAGTTCATGTCTCTAATTGACCTCACATTGCTATGCGTTGGTAAAATGGAACCAGGGCCGCTGAAAAATAAATGGCACTTTCAAAAATGGCCATACATATTATTTCAATTTTTATTAGCCATTAAAAATTGTACATCATAATTTATGACACCAAGGTACTATTTTGAATACATAATTTATGCGAATGTACAATTCATACTTACGTTAGTATGCAGAAACGACTGCCCTCCCCAAGCCAGCCATCTATTCTTCCTTCTCTCGGACACATTGTCTCCTCACTTTTTAAAATTCTTTGTTTGCTACAAGCTAAAAAACACGCCTAACGCCATGCTTTCTACGCCTCGTGCCGGTGCAGCCTTTTCTAACCCTCAGATTGCGATCTACTTCTTTACATCATGCCGAGATCAGTATGATGAGACTGTGCCTGAGTACTTCCGGTGCCGCTGCAGCAAAGTGCACGAGTAGTCGAATCCAAATGGCTTGATCAACCTCCTGCATGTGCGCAGACAGGTTCTGTGGTGCACTATACCCGTCGCACCGGTCTGGCTGGCTCGAGTGGATCGTGAAGGCAAATCTGTCTTTCATGTTCCGTGAGAGTACTCTCGCTCGCCGGTAAAGACTACTCTTACTATTTCTGATAATTATAGTACTAAAATCGTATTGCTTTGATTAGATGCACTTCCTTGGAGCCAATCTAGGTGGAAACGCTACGCACACTACTCGTAGGCGTCACCCGTTCCGTGGAAGCTGCTGTTGCGGCGGAGTTGCCAGATGGTTTTGGCCTTATGTCCGATGGGTGGACTCGTTCATCCGAGCATTTCGTCGCAGTGTTTGCGTACTGCGATCATAATGGTGCTGCTAAGACTGCGCTTCTTATCATGGCCTCGGTCATCGACGAGCCGGACGAGGACATGTCAGCCCGCACCCACCGCGCTTATCTAGTGAGAATGCTCGAAAGATATTATAGGAACGATCTAAGCTGCTGCCAGTACGTGGTTGGGGCCAACTGTTCTGTGAACAGGAGACTCGCAACCATAATGCAAGTGCCATTCGTCGGATGTGCTAGTCACCGACTAAATCGGGCGGTTCAACAACTTTTGGCAAAGCACGACGAAGATTTGGCTGCTGTGCAAGGTCTGATCTCAAAGATGCGGACGCTTAAGCAGTCAGCGAAACTTCGGTAAGTACTATTAATTTTACTATCGATTTTTAAATATGGTACTGATATCATTTCGTTTTATAAATACGCGACTGATATGGTTATTTAGTTTTTACTAGATTTATTACTTTACTTCGGTAACTCATTCGTCAGGATACCCGCTGAGAATCCACCTTCGCACTGGTGCATCGCTATTTTTCCCTGTTGGAGGTTTTAGACCAAGAAGAAGAATAGCCCATGGACTTGCTATTGTCTCCGGCGTGAAATCGCCGGCTCAAGAATCTCTTCGTAGACCTCAAGGACTTTGAGTCAGTGTCGAAATCCTTACAAGGGGAAAACGTGAATATACTGGACGCGCGTGTCTGGATCGACGGGCTCATGGAAGTCCAGCCTGCGTTCGCTACTTATATCGGTACGGTTTGCTTTGTTTCTAGTGCTTTATAATACTTGCTAAATCAAACTGATACACACCGGTCGTCGGACAAACATCGTTCACAGCCCAGACTTTGGTTCGGGCTGTGTCCGGGTTCTTAAAGGAAGTGGAGCACGTCTCACCACAGCAGAGAAGCGGGCGCTTCGTCCTTGCCTCCTGACGGACCCAGACAATCACAAAGAAGAAACCGATAATGAGTCTCTTGTGCAGCGGCTTGAAGCAAGAGAATCCCGATACAGCCTCGCTAGCAGCATTCCGGCTACCTCAAACAAGGTGAAACGGTTCTTCAGTGCTTCTCGCACAACACTTGGGCAAGAGCGTAAAGGCTTGCAGCCCATTACGCTGGAAATGACTCTTTTCCTGCGAGAAAGCTCCCGTTTTTTATGCTTCTACTGTGCTGCAGGAGATAAATCCCGTGGTAAACATACACTCGAGAGCGCCAGCTTGATCGCCAGCAGCTTTGAAAAAAAGGCTCAATGTTTTAGGCCGCCTATGCAAAGGCCTCTCTAGCTTGCTGAGGAGATAGCTCTTCTCGGTCGCACAGAAACTTGACCACTTCGGGGTATCCCTCACCGGCTCCATACCCTAGCAACTGTCTAGGGACGAGCCCAAAAGCTTAAATCCTTCGATAGAGTACAGGTACTTAAGCGCGTCCACTTGGCCAAATAATGTCGCCATCACAAATGAGACAACCCAGAACCTTATGATAGTAATGCGCCATTTGGAGTTATGAAGATAATCGCCTTTAAAGTTAGACCATTGATTTTCGTACCTAAAAGAAGTCTTGAGAAAACGACCGATATGTGGAACGGTCACTAAAGCGAGCTCACTCAACAACAGCCCGTTCAGAAGGTGTCCTGCCAGCAATGCACCGTCAGCTTTCGCCCCAGCATCCAGCCTCTGCGGAGTCTTCCGCCACGATGCAGGTGCCCTCCAGCGCCTTTCCTACCAGCCCACCGGTGTCCAGTATGGCCCCTCTTTCAGTGACTTCGGAGGCTACACAAACCGTGAGTGGCTGGCGCAGGATATTAACAACGTCGACGCTGAGCCCACCCAAAACAAAGCAGAGGAAGAAGAAAGCGACGAACCTGACGACCGTGGTGAAGAAGACTGGAGTGATTCTGACGATGCTGACGATATCTCTCGTGATGAAGAAGTGCTAACCGGGGAGAGCGAACCTGAAGAGCAGGAAGCGCCAAGCGAAGAGCAAGGCCACAATGCCAAAGCAGCAAAACGAGCTCGTCTGGATCACAGAGCAGGAATGGCCGCCGCTGCTCAAGTCAGCCAGGACCACCGTGGTAAAAGTACTGAAGCGGAGGACACGCACGCATATAAAAAGACAAAAAACTGAAGCAAAGATCGGTGAATGCTAAACAGGAAGATGTCTGTTTTAAAGGGATACTTAACTTCCATCAGGAAACCAATTGGTTACTTATCGGCAAATTGTCACTAATTATGTGTTTCAGATGAACGCTCAATTTAAAGGTGTTCCGCTCCGAATTAGACAAAATGAACGGCACCATTCGCTCCGCAGTCGAATTTTACGTCTAGAGTCAGGAAAAAATCGTTTTTCGGGCTGGGACAGGAGACAATTGTTTTGAGAGGCTGTAACTCGGTGAGATTTTGGCTCTAGCGACTACTCAGGGGCTCAAAATAAAGATGAGATACTCGCCTTTAGAACCAAGTGCTTAAATCGCGATTCGTTCTTAGGTTCATTAGAATTATTATGCTTGACGTTGTCTCAAATACGCCGTCCAAACCCTCAACATCAAAGTCTTCTTTCGAATGAAAGAACCTCATGATCTCAATCTGCCCAGCACTTACAGCGAATTCGAGCGGATTACACGTACAGTACTGCACCCTGTTTTCGCGCCCTTGGACCTTTGATAAAATTCCGGATGTGATGGTCTTGAATCCAAATGAGCTTTAATTTGTAGACTAAAATCTTGTTTATTTGCAGATTCTACACGGTCCACCCCCGCGAAAACGGGGTGCAGTACTATACCAGATAGCGACAAAGAGTCAAATTTGCCATCATCGTAGAAGAGCGTGATAAACTCCGAAGTGGGCCACACTAACCAACGCTTGTCCCAATGAGGAAGGTTTGCTACGATTATAGGTGTACAAGTACAAGTAGTTGGCAATATCAAGGTGGCCAGATTTGACTGCAGTGGCCAACGGACAATTTTTATCGGACATTATCTCTTCGTCGTCACTGTCGTCATGGTCATCACCATCTATGGACTCTTCTTCTCCCTTGTCCTCTGCATTGTCCTGGTTGCTCTCTATGTCGCGGTATAACTCGTTTCCATAATTTTCGTTGAGAAACTTGACAATCTCAAATGAGTCATTGTGCGCTACCATTGCCATTGCGAGATACCAACTCTTTCTGCTTTATGAAAGTCAAAATTCGGCTGTGCAAAATCTAGATCGATCAACCGAGGATGGCGCCCCAAGCGAGCGTCTAGGAAAAGGGCAGAATTTTGCAAATTGGATTTTGCAATCTTTTGTTGTCCCTTTTCTAGTGCGTTCTTCAGCCCCTCACTGATATCCCACTAAATACTGAAGCTCCACAAAGGCGCAAAAGCTCCAATTCTCAAGTGCCAGCAAGTGTGCGCGGCCACAACCTGCTCGTCGCTTTCGTATTGGACTTAGACAGTCCTACTATCTGTATACCGCCACTAAGACGCCGGAATGACCGAAAATTGTAGCAATTTCGGTGAGTTCATGGGCCGTTTCGATCGTGGATGTCGCGGAATTTTGGCAACGTCAAAAGCGTCTTGAGTCACTGCATCTGATTGGTCGCTGCTGTTTCTCTCGCAGCTTCGGCGCCCGACATCGCGAGCTCGGAGATTAAGTTTATTTCCTTGGAGAATCTCGCGGGGCAGCTGCATCTGTCGTGAGCACTTGAGAGGAGCCCGCGCTCTATCTGGCAATACTTATTAATACATGCTCACACGTCAGTTCCAAAACGTGTCAGTTACATCGTGGGCATTTTTACTCTTTTTAGTAAGTAAACATATTATGAAACGACTACTTCTCTAGCTTATCAAAACATTTTTAATTTGTCTTTCTGACGGCATGGATTCCCAAATTTAGAAGTATGTCGATTGGCGTACTAAAAAATGATCCAAAGGCAATGTCGTTAACGGACCAGTATGCCTCGTTTAAAAGGATAGCAACGAAGATATATTGTAATGAATTACATGGTCATGAAGTCATACTACGTCTCAGCTTTGCAAGTCGGAGGCATAAAGTAGTGTAATACATCGTTCGCCCCTAAGTGGAGCGGCATTTGTCTACTCTAGAGCAAAAAAAAGACGCTTATGAATGTGATCCATCCGATCAGGGCTCCCGATTATAACATTGCTATTTATCGGGAGCCCACCTTCAGCATAAATAATGGAAGTGGACAGCTAGTGTCCAGCAATACAATATGACATCTACAAAGATCACGCAATAAATAAGAGCATAATGTAAAGGAAAGTAACATCATGTTAATTGTTAACGAGTGACATCATCGACGGTCTACTGTCCAGTACCCATCGTTTTGCTGCAGGAAAGGCACCACTTCCAGAGTAATTGGCTGCAGGCTGTGACGCTCTTGCCCGTTCGTCGTTCGTGCAACGCTAAGAAATCGCTCAACCAGGTTAGACGTGGGCGTAATGACGCTTAGCAAATTGTACATTGGTTTAACCGCTGCCAGAGGGCATCTTTATTGTAGAGCATCTACAAAAGTGCCTTCTTCCTCAGCAACACTAGGTGCACTTTCATTCGCGCAGCGGAAGGGCCGCAGCGCCGCCTTATCCGCCCTTGTCAGCCGGTGGCTGCCTTCGAGGACGCGTACGCAACCCGACTCGAATTCGGGACTGTGAACGATGTCGACACGGGTCATATATGACACAAAAAAACGCAAATGAATTGCATGTTGGCTCACAATATTATACAATAAACAAATAGATCTGACCGAGATATGTGGCGTACTGTGGGCTTACGGCAATGAGACCGTCGAGCCACACCCGAATATTCAACAATGTGACGCCTGAGCCTTGTAGTGCTTTAAAAACTAATTTCACCTTTTATAGCCCCTTGAGCAGCAACAACAGGCACTTGTTGCACAACGGCGCTGAAAGGACGACCACGAGCGCATCCTCTGTCGAATCGAGGTGCCCGAGGAGCTGAAAATAGCGCTGAAGCATATAAAAAGTTGAGCTCCAGCCTGTGTTCTGTGAAATTACAGGACGAAGTGGCGTCTTCAGCCTACATTTAAGTCATATCAAAATTATAAATTGCGAAGCAAGTACAATACTTAGAAAATAAAAGCCATCATAAAATAGCAATCACCCTAGCTTGGCAGCCTGCTTCAGGGCTCGTAGTCGCACCATTAGGGCTTGAATTCCTGCGAAGTCTTTTTCATACTGCTGCATATCCACTGGGACTGCCCTATTTAGCCGGTGGCTAGCACATTCATTAAGCGGGACACCCATCAGCGCTGCTAACAGTCGATTGACGGCGCCGTTGTCCCATACAATAAATGAACAATCCACCATATGAATACCAAACCCGCGGACCAGCATCCCAGCTAGAAACTAACCGTCCCGGCGCGC
>NW_003303585.1:18646-21101 GCF_000142945.1 Phytophthora infestans T30-4
TGGAGCGGCACCATACAGAGGAGCGGGGTCTTCGTGACGCCCGCCGACTTCGCACCAGGCGAAGACAGCAACGAAATGTTCAGACGCGTGGCTCCAGCCGCCCATAATTGAACCAAATTACTGAGGCATCTCGGCAGCAATGTGACGCTCCATAATCCGAGTGAGACTTTCCATGGCTCACTGAAGTGTCTCGACACAAATCGGGCCCAAATTTGTGTATCTGAGTAGCACAAAAATTTGTTTTGCCTAAATCTAGAATAAGATTTACACTAGGCAAAAAATATTACCTTTTTGCAAGCAGAAGTTGAGCGGGAGGCCGCGCTTGACAATCCAGTCGAGCCAGCCTAAAACGGTGAGTGCTGACCGAGGGACGTAGCATAGCAGCGATCCATTCTCAGCGGTAGGTGCAGACAGCATAACGGCCTCGTAGTCCGGGTGCTTCCGCCGGACGTGCTGCATGAGGTCAGGGAAGCCGTTCCGCCGGGTCTGCTTCCGAAGCGTACCGCAGCGACAGCGGAAGTACTCAGAGACGACCTCGTCATTAGCGTTGCGGCACGGTCGGAAGTAGAAACCGGTAGCCTGGACTGGCGTGAAGATGGCGTGGTGGGGGCGCGGGGCAAGAATCATGGTGGCTTAGCAAAAAGGCGGGTGGTTTTAGCTACTCATATTGAAAAGTGAGGAAGCCAGCAAGCTGTGTTGTGTAGCTGGCTTTGAGAGTTGTCGGTAGCAGCGTATTTAAGTATGTGAGAAGTCAGGGTTGGTTGTGAGAGGTACATAATGATAAAAAAGTTTGTCTCATAAATTATGGCAGAAGACTCTTTAGTCAAATAAAATTTTAAAAACATACAGGTAAACAAAAAAATACATGTGTGATTTCATAAGATATACCGCATTTCACATGTAGAGAGCTACCCCACTGGTGATAGGTTTAGAAATAATTCAAAGTATACCCAAAAAAATACGTGCAACCCAAAAAAAGAGCAATTGTACCAAATTCCACTCACACCATTGCTTCCTCTAGGATGTCACTACCCGTAAACTCAAAGTCCTGCTCTTCTTCTACGGTTGGACCTTCAAGCAGAAATAGCCTCTCTTAATCCACAATAAGATCGGCCGATGCGATGCAGTTGGGGCTTGGTAGCAGCCCACTAGCGCGAAATTCGTTTGCTATCGTGTCTGATGAGAGCTGGTTACACGCTTGTAATACCCAGCCACAAATTTTTGTGCGGTCAGGCTTCTTCAATTTGAACACCTGGCCTGGTGCTCGCGGGGCTCTAATTTGCGCTTGCATGTCTTCGTGCCAATATTTCCGTAGTCTGCTCTTGAGTGGGAAGTTCCACGCGACATCTGCAGGCTGTGAGACAGGCGTAGCGTGAGGCGGAACTTTTAGTAGTACAACGTTGATTTCGGGGATTGTCCTCACGCCCACATTTCGCACCTTCCTATGCTCACCCTTATTTTCAGCTAGAGCAGCATCTAAGCTGGCACGACTGCGTGCTCAGCGGTAGATAGTCGCTCGTTTGGAGTTGTAGGCAGAGGAAGCAAGGTTAGGATAAAAGTGCGATATTGTGGTTCGTATCCCGCTAGATGATCTAGAACAGTCAGCTTCTTTTGAACAGACTCTGCAGTGATCTTGTACTGCTGGGCATGTCGGCCTGCACCACCGCGGCTTGGTCTTCCATTCGGGCGCTGGCGCGCCATTGAAACTGGTGGCTTATCTTTTGCGTAAAAATACACCGGTATACCGGTAAAATAGATGTGTAGCTCTCTACATGCGATCTCACGCGGTAAAACAGAATGCCTTGTGATTGGTTAATAATAGGGTGTAGCTCATAAGCAGCTGAAGCTCTCTACATGCGAAATACGGTAATTACAAAGACCATGCCATAATCGGGAGACCTGCGATACGAGCGAAACCAGCAAATTGTAGGCGGACACATGAAAAAAAAAACCGTGGGCTGTCGACGAAAGTATTTATTACAAGAGAGAGGATACAACCCTTCGCTAGGCCGTTTACAAACTTCTACATCAATACACGCCCACCGCACACACTATAAGATGCAAAATCCGGTTTTACACCCATTTCTGGTGTCAAAAATGTGTAATTCGCAGTTGTTTGAGGCAGCAAGGCTCGCGAGCAAGACATTACCACGGCCATTTATAATTGAGGCTTTTGTGATGAAAGATTTGCCTGTGATTGGTCGGATCGACAAACAGAGATCATTTTTGCCAGCGGTCACTGAAGCAGATACTGCTGGTCAAAACAGACTTGCAAATTCAATATTTTTTTATTGGGGGTATACTAAAGAGATTAGATTACTGCTTGACTGTCTGCATCTTCATTGCTACTGCTGCTGTAGATGTCCCCTTCTGCGTCGTCGTCATCGTTATCTTGGCCTTCTTCACTATCACTCACAAGGCAGCAGCTACCCATCACAGTGGCGTATTTGTTTTC
>NW_003303585.1:34153-37467 GCF_000142945.1 Phytophthora infestans T30-4
TCCGCCTTTCTTGTGTATCTGGCACACTCTGATATTCTGAGCTCTGGTAGTAGCTTTTTCGGCGTCTTCATTAGCTGTAGGTCGTCCTCCACCCGAATCGCCTACGTTCCGTATGGCTGGGAAAGTGGGGCCAGCGTTCCCATTGTACCAACGTAGGAAACCTTCTTCCTCCCTATTCTCGATTCCTCTGCATTCTTTTGTGCTTCTTCCCTTGCTTTTTTTCTGACTTGGGGGACGTCCCCGACTCTTGCGCTTCTTGTTATCACAAATGACCCAGACTGCGAGGATTCTGACGAACTGCTGCTAAATGTGCTGGCGCCTGGACTGGCTTGGATTTTGTTTGAAATCAGACATACTTGCTGCATCCACCTCTGGGGTGGTTAAAGTCACACAGGAATTGCCTCTAGTTACACACAGTGGTTCTTGTGTAGCAGGAGGGGTCAAAGTCACGTGGGAAGTACCTCTAGCCACACACGGTGTAACTGTAGGCTCTTGCATTGTAGCTGTAGCACATTGCATTGTAGCTAGAGGTGCGCTCTGTTGAGTCGGAGGTTCGTCATCGTCCGAGTTCGCTGTGGAAGTGTTCTTGATTTTTTCTTCATCTTCCGTATCGCTTTTCATCACAGCATCCTTTGGTTCAACAGCATTGGTATTTAACGTAGGCGAAAATGTCAGCGACGATAGCTGTGAAAGCGGGTCTACCCATTCACCTTCTCGACCAACAAATGGTGCAACACCGTCCTTGATAATGTCTTCAAATTTCTCCAAGGCGTTCTCTAAATACAAACGTTCCGTTCCTGCTCATAATGTCTGCAATACTCTTTCCACACTCGAGAGCGTGCTTGTACTTCGTCGTCCCATTTAAAACGTGATGGCGCCTTGCTGTCATAGCAGAGTCACGGACTTGGAAGGTTGTGCACGCAACTGTTTTGTCTGGTACGTCTTCTTCTGGCGCAGGTTGATTCAGCTTGCACGACAACCTCCAACGGGGTGCAATGTACCGAATAGGAATTGCCTGTTTTCCACGTAAAAGACGCCAATACATGACGTGCCGGCATGGAAGCAACATCGTCTTCACGAATACACATGAGCAGTGATATCTCTAAAGGCACGCAATAACAGCGACGTACGTTAGGGTTTACACGGGCCAGAACGGGTGACAAACTTACAGTAGTGTCGACATGATAGCATGTACTGGTGTCGCCACCTCCGGTCAGGACAAACAGGCTGGAATGTATTTCCTCCACGCCGTAACTTGTCTTGCGATCCTTAGACGCCCAATACTGCTCTTCAACAAGCCGGTACGCATACGGGCTGACTTCGCGCGCTAGCTGTTTCAAGCTCGTGATCTGCACCATACATAAACGACATCTGGCCCAGCGTCGTGTATTTTTCTTTCGCGTAACTCACATTCTCTGGCTAACGGCTGGGCAGAGAACATTCAGCGATATTTACGCCACTCATTCAAGCGCCATTCTCGGGTTTTCAGAACTTCCTTAGATATGACCCCATGATGTTTCAAGCCTACAGACCACCAAACCACCAGGCAAAAACACAGTTAAAGGTGAGTCTAGAACCTATAGCGCAAGAAATTGTACCTATTATTGGTGTGGTTGCCTAGATGTGGAACATCCGAACGTGCGTACAGCGCCCATCGTTCTTTCATCGAATCCCAGTTCTTCATGAAGTACTTCAGAAATGGATGCGTAGGCACAGGTACAGGGTCTTCACGTTTAAGACGAACACCTTCCAGCAAGAAGTATAGATACTTCAGATACTCAACGTACTCATCCGTAGAAACCGCCAGCCGCATCATATCGATAGCATCTTCAACTTGGTCTTTGTCGAAGCTGGACGGGCCTCGATACTCGCTCTTTGCCAGCTCGGTCCGAATATACTTCTTCAAATGGAAGTGACACAGAATCACTTTCACGCCAGGGAACTCCATTTCTAGTAATCCCAATTCACCCATGTCCTTGTCAATCACAATTACCCTGACTTGCTCCCACGAAGAGTTGTTAAACTTGAACGACCCGATAGCATCTGAAAGACACTCTGCACTTTCGTTCTCCATGAGACTGTGGTGTACGTATTGACCCTAGCATTACGTTAACAACTCATAAGTAAGAATTTGTACATATCAAGTACATGTTGTAGCTGAAGCTACGCAAACAGTAAAAGTGTAACTAGAGGCACATAGGATGTAACGTCAGGTACATTTACTTACATGTCCGTACACATCGTTAACCATGAACGAGAAGAGCTTGTAGCGCGATTCGTTGGTGTTATGCGTCGCGTCAATGAGCATCACTTCAGGAAAAAGCCTTGAACCAGCGTCGCATTTGTCTCGTCTGCAACGCGATGGTCTGTGCAGTTTTGGATTCGTCGACGTAAACGGTTGCTCGGTTTCCACGACATTCGCAAATCCCTCGCAAGACAGTCTCCAGCCGTTCTTCAGTAGTCGCACCTCCCCTTCGTCTCTCCTTCATCCTCGCCACCATGTTGTGTACATCTCGAAGCACCACATTTTTTCCTACATGGAGTCCAAAACAAGAAAGCTATCAGTCACTATATATAATTCTGGGTTGAGTTAAGCGCACCCACCTGTCTTCTTTCGCAGGAACTGCATAATTAGCTTCGGCTTAGAACCAGCAGCTTGGAAATCATCCACGAATGCCAGTATGTCCGGATCCTCCACGCGACGGTTCGACACATGGCTCTCAAATGTAGCGCGAGACACATTGTGGTTGTGTCTGACGTCAAAGTCAGTGACGCGTACCATGAACGTGTCGTGTTCATCGTTCCATACGACAGCAGCCTTAATGTTTGCCTTACAGCCTGTAGTCCTCTCGAAAAACGACCTTCGTATCCCCTTTCCACGGCTCTTGCGCTTCCACCCGTGAGTGCAGACCAACTTAATCCAGAAATTTCCGAACTCCTCAGGGATCAATCGATCCGACGTCTCATCAGTAACTGTGTTAGTCGTGCCGGAATCATCTGGGTCCTTCGCATTAACACTCAGGTTTGCTCGCGCCTTAATTTCTCGATTTCTCTTTTGAACCGATGTGGACGTGCGCTGTGGAAAGATCTGGTGTGTCTCCTCTTGGTAGCGCTCCATGTATTTGCGGAAGGCATCCCAGCTCTCATGCCACTCGACATCAACTGGGGGACAGAGCCACGAGACCCCAGGAGGGACTTGCCGCTCGGGTTCACTGTCGCTCATTCTGATTGCAAACATGAGAACCACAGAATACGCTCTTAGCTTACCTCCCCCAACTCTAATCTACATGAACATGCATGCTTACCTCAGAGGT
>NW_003303585.1:39199-41734 GCF_000142945.1 Phytophthora infestans T30-4
AGCGGTTTGCAGCTCTTGGAGTAGGCGCGGAGCGCGAGCGTAGGTCTGAGACCGCTTGAGAGCACGATGCGCGCTGCGCTTGGAGCATTGGGCCGTGGGCCGACGACGAGAAGTTGGGCATCAACGATGCGTAGGCGTTTGTGAGCTCACGAAGCTGTACAACGCTGGTGTGAGGTGTAGTAACCTCCGCCGTCTTAACAAGACGTGACCTCGCTGAGGAGAGTTTCGAGAACGGAATGTTCTCATCTTAGTGGGGGAGAGTGTAACGGGGTTACATGGTGTGGAGCACACAGGGGTACGAAGTACCCGGAGAGTTAACAAACTCTCAGTACATAAGTTGGAGAGTTAACAAGGTCTCTCAGTACGTTGGCTGAAAGCCACACGTTATGCATTTGATTAGGTTTAACTATGCTAGATAGTTAAAGAGATACATTTACCCCTAGGCGGCTTGGCCGCAATAATAGTAAATAAAACACTTCTGGTTTTGAAGCATAAAAGTTAAGGTGTTAACTTTGAGCCCTGGTCTTGGGCTGTAAGTGTCCTTTGGATAAGGAACTTAGTATTAGTGACTCTTTGAGTCGAACGTCTTCCTCTGACGCTAAAGCTACGGCAGCCCCGCTGCATTGGCGCTAGATGAAGAAATTGAGTTGGACAGTGACGGTGAACGAATGGGCAGCATTGAGAGTTACGTGGTGTCAATTGAAAAAGCTGGTCAGTTCACCAGAGAGCAACTGGAAGCTATGAAATCCTTGTGGGGGCTACAAGATACTTGTCGCAATGCTATTCTTTGCTGTACCTGGTTGAATAGCACTGTTAAACCCGCGTTCAGTGACTCCGCTTCAGCGGGTATTATAATGGGAAAGATACTGGAGTGTTGGCCGTATACACCGCTGGTTGGGTTCGGATTCGACCTGACGTACAACAATCTCTTTTGCTTTCGAGATTCCGCTTGGCTAAACGATAATGCCATGCGTGCTTTTGCGGTTTGTCTCGCACGGTACAAGAACAATTGTACAGTCGCCATTCCGCCCCCCCAAAAAGCCAAAGATGCCAAGAATGGAACCCAGCCAAAGGCCACCAAAAGTCGTATCTCTACAAGCACGCTCGACAAAGTTGGTGAAAGTGTTGCCTCGCACCAATTCGTGCTTCTTCCTATCAATTTAGGTGGCACGCATTGGGGATGCCTCGTGGTTGACCGAGACACCAAGGTTATCAAGATGTACGACAGTATGGGCGGTAAGAGAAACAAGAAACGGTTGCAGAAGATGGCTGAAGAAATCCGTACTGGGCCTCTACGTGACGATTTTTACGAAGCTTTGGAAGTAACCGAGCCGGTGCAAACGGACAGTGACAGTTGCGGTGTGTTTGTGTGCCGGTTTTTCTGGACTTGCGTGAGCAGCGAATCCCCCAGCGATGTGTCCCCAGCTGGTATTACGAAGCTGAGGTGGGAGATGCTGCACGCAGTCATGAAGTTGAGGCCGCGCTAGTTATTCGTGCATATCCGTCAGTGCAACATGCATGCAAACACTAACGATGTTAATACATGGTCAATTCTTGGGCAAAACCTGGACAATGACTGTATGGTGCCGAAGTCGATAATGGTACATTCGTGGTACGCCACCATGAGCGTGAGCGCCGACACACCGCAGCGGCCATCACTCTAGAATTTTTCTAAGTAGCGCACACATGATCTACCCAGGTTTTAGAACCTGTAAAATACCTGGGTAAGCGGTGAAGAAAACGATTGGTTGCCGTGAGTTCCGACGTCGACTGCCTACGATCATTTCCACTTTAGCCTAAGTCGTGCACACATGAGTATCCCAGGTTTTATACCTGGAATATACCTGATTGGTCATTTAAGTTCCCGAATGTAAATTACCAAATCTGATTTCGTTCTCTATAAGGAAATCTGGGCGAAACCTGGCCCCCTAGCTGGACTATCCATGGAGAATCAGATTTCTGAGTACTTTTTCAATCTGGTAAACCTGGACGCTAAGGTCGTCCTAAAATAAAACACATTACAGCTCTCCTATTTCCGAACTTGGCTATTTCTGAAATGAAATAATCGAAAGCATTTCATTTTATTTTGTGCCGCCTTCAGATAAGATGCCCCAGAACGCAGTAACCGCTAATGCAACCGGCGCTCGCGGACGTGCCGGCGAACGACGGCTCCTGCCCCGAGGCCCGGTCGTTTCTGATACGCAGTGGGTGGACCAAGTGGCACCACCTGAACCCCTGGTTGGAGGAAGATATAGTTTTTTGGAAGGTGGAGAATGAAAACCCGGCGAGAATCGCAACAGTGACGGCGAAATGGATGAAACGGAAGATCAGGCGAGCGGTGAAGAGGCGGAGGAAGATGAAGAGGCTGGGCGCCCGTCGGAAACAGATGGAGCGGACGATGATGACGCTGCATTTACGTTTGTGGACCCGCCGGTGAAGTATCACGCCGGTTGGGAGGCTTGGCAGAATAGTTTTAGGACTACTACCAACGGACGCTGCAGTAACACCAGTCAAGGAGACCATGCCTAGAGCAGA
>NW_003303585.1:42138-60954 GCF_000142945.1 Phytophthora infestans T30-4
GAGATTCTGCTAGTCGATTGCAGCCACAAGACGAATCGGTACGTCCTTTTTAAACGTCCAGGATTAGAATGGTTCTAACCAGAATTCTCCATGTTTATTTTTCAGATACAACTACCAGCTTCTCACGTTCATGGCAATGAGCGAATTCGGCGAGGGTGCAGCCGTTCAGCATTCGCTGATAGAGGTAAACAGAGATTGGCACGTGGAGAGGGCGATTGATCACTTCAAACGATCTCATCCTACACGAATTCAGCGTCTGCGGGTCATTGTCGTGGATAATGACCTGAACGAGATTCGCGTGTTGGAATCAAACTTTCCAGACGCCAGAATTCTCATTTGTCACTTCCACGTGAACCAGTACCTGCAGGAAAGGATGTCGAAGCCAGAATTCGAGAACGTTTCAGCTGAAGATGCAAGCCAGATCGACGGAGCCATTCACAAGATGGTATACGCTGTCTGTAAAGAGTTTTACAAGACTGTTCATGCATCGCTCAAGAAAATCTGTGAACGCCTGGGTCTTACTGGATATTTCGAAAACTTCCAGAAGAACTGGGATACGTGCCAAGATCGTTGGGTCTACGATTTATGCGCAAAGTTGCCGCACATTAAGAATCATACCAATAATCGTTTAATGAGTTTCTTTGAAAAGTTTAAAGAAGGCGTGGATGGATCTACGAGCATGGCGATGTGCGTGAAAGCGTTGGTTGCCCAGGATCGCCGCGTGACAAACGAATACCATTATCGGCTGTCTCAAATTGGGCGTTTTGTGAACAATTCTTATGATGAAGAAATAGCGACACTTTTACGGTTCACTATGCATTACGTTGCCGAGCATATCAAGACGCAGTACGCGGCGGCGCTGGCTCAATATGATAATTACAACTATACCAAGGACTCGAGTGGAGGTGATACTGTGGTTGTGAATGGAGAATTTTCCGAGCACAGGGTGAATTTGAAGAGGTGGCGATGCGACTGTGAATTTCCAATGTCTACGAAGCTGCCATGTCGTCACGCCATTGCGTACAGAAGACATATCAAGGCACCGGGCTTTAGTATTCCTTGGGGGGGATTGACGAGAGGTGAGTATTACCAGGATTATCCATGATTTTTATATCTTTCCAGGATTATCCAGGATTAAAATTTTGGATCTGCTATGATTATCCAGGATTTCGATTAAATCCTCCAGGATTATCCAGGATTTATCTGCTCTCTAACACTTGTGTACTTGTCTTGTAGATGGACCACCGCTTCTCAACCTCTAACGAAGGTGAAGCCATTCTCGTACGAAAGACTTACGAATGGAGATCATGGATCTGGGGTCAAGAAGCAGAGGACGCAATCAGAACGCTACAGGAAGGCTGCAAGAGCCACACACCTTATCGCCAACGAAATGGCAGATATCGAAGATGACTCCTAGTTTGGCGACATGTCGCGGTTTATCCTGGATCAATGGCGTAATGTTCGTCAGAAAAAATGGCTTCTGTTAATACCCCGGCGGAGGGGGGGGTACAGATGGGGATCGTGAAGAACAGTTGGATGGTGAGAAGAGCTGTACTTCTGACCAAGTTAAGGTCAAATTTGGCATAAGTTCCGGTGAAGACGTAGATAATATTTCTAACGATTCTACTGCAAGCACGGAAGTGACGATTCGATTAATCCTAAAGCCAAGAAGGTAGGGAGATCTCAAAAGCAGAAGAAAGCTACAAGCGCTAGCGAAAAGAAGGACCGATATGGTACGAAGCAGCTGAGGCAGGGAGAAAGACTGCCGGAGATGTAACTTTGACTGTTTTGCTAGACGCTCTTGAACACCAGAAGCCTGGATTGATCGAAACGCAGAGAAGTTTGTCGAGCGTCCTCGTCAAACACACTGAAGCAGTGAAGAAAATATCAAATTCAAGACACAGAAAAATCCTGTTTTAATCCAGGATCCGTTCTACATCCTCCCCAGTAAGCTGCTGGACGCGTGTGTGAAGGTCATCCCTGTGTCAAACACTGTCGACCCGGCGATATCGATTGGCGATTTGCAGTCCAGCCAAGCTTCCAGTACGTGGAGATCGTCAGCCCAAGGAACTGTGGAGGTTGTGGTCATCAAAGATGCTGGTAATTTTACGCGCAGGCAAATTGAGATATTCAAGCGCATCCAGACTTTGAAGTCCGTTGTGCAGAACGGCATCGGAATGCACAAGTGGCTTGTGAAGGAGGCTATTGCTGCGCTCCCTGCCGAATAGCACGGTTTTGTTAAGCAGGTGACATACGAAGTAATTGAGATCATCTTACTTGAGCGGAACACAGGGCTTCTGAACCTCCCAGACTACGACTACGCTACGCTCTACAGCGCGATCCCGCCCACATGGATCACCGACGCTGCTATACGCGCGTTGTGCTGGCGTTTATCTGAAGATTACCCCCACATGCAAGCTTGCTGGGTTCCAGTCTGTGCTCTTGAAATCCAAGCGGACGCGTAATAGCGAAGGGCATCTGGTGGATGCAGCGATTCGAGCGGCTGTTCTACAACATGCAGCCGATGATGCCGTCGAAACTGTGTTGCTGCCACTGAGCTTTAACAATTTTCACTGGTGCTGCGTGGTGGTCAAGGTCAAGGAGAAGAGAGTCTACTACTACCACCCTCTAAACCAAGCTCCATACATGAACACTGCCAGGGGTGTCACGACGAATCTCAAGATCTCTGGATTGCAAGATTTCAACGTGATCGCGCAAAACAACCCCATCCAGTCGACGGGTTCAGCTGCGGGGTGTACGTGTGCTGGATGTTCCTCTGTAAGGCCGTTCCTGGACTTCACGTGGATATGCGGACAAGTCGCTCACGAGACGTCGCGTCGAGTTATTCTTCTACTTGCTGAAGGGTCGTCTACTTCCTTTGGATGACGCTTCTGGTGCAGCAACACCCGGCGCAGACAGACAAAAACAAGGCCCAGAGCGATGAAGACAATAGGGACAACGACGAAGTAATCCCTTCCACCATTATCGCGACTCAACAAGCTAATTGTGCTGGTTGTAAGTCTCGTTGCATTAACTACATTGAATACATGTATGTAACTTCATTGAATGCAAGTTTGTTTTACCTTGCATATCAGTAAATTTGATATGGAGCTTTTCTTAGAGGCAGCATTGATAGGGCTTCGTCGTAGTGAGCGTAAAGAGCTCTTCGATTGCATTTGCAGACAGAAATTCTCACTTCAAGTCGGCTGCCAGGATTAAATCATGGCCAAATACCTGATTAATCATGCTAAATGGTCTGTTCATTACAGTATGAATCTGTGACCATGACTTAGTTGTGCAGGATTAAATCCTGGTTATACAATAGCCCCACGTTTATATCTTCCCACGTCCTCAACGAATCTTCTCGAATCTTTTCCACTTATTAAATTAGATTGGGTCGCCAGGATTATTCTTGACTAGAGAGTTGGGCTGGTAGTGCCTAACAAGGTGGTCAAAATTTGAAAGTAGGAAAAACTGAACGAATTGTAAGTATGCATTGACATACTTGGGACATGGCAGAGGGGAAGGGTAGGGGTGCTGCGCAGCTGGCAGTCCTGGGAAGCTAAAGGCTTCGGGGGACTTTTAATGAAAACTTAGTCATTTCCAATTAGCCGGTACGGATTCATTGTCCTGAGTGTTTTGTTTCCATGATTGTGTTTACTAACTGCTCTTACTGCCTTATGTAGCATATATTAACACCTTATTTTTAATACTAGACACGATTGCTTATTGCTGTTCTGTTTTTAATTAAATAATTCACTTGTACATCTATTCAGAGAGGTATTACTATTTAATACATTCAATTCGGCGAGAAGTTTCTCTCAAATTTTCTCACAACTGCAAATACTCAGCTGGCTCACGTGCTGCGGCGGCCCCGCCTAACTTTGGGCCATACTCCTTCGCCGCAGTGGTGAGCGAACTGTTGCGGTGGTTACTTATCTACTTATCGACTTTTGGACAATCTACTCATCTCATCGAATACTAATCCGTGTGTGTGGTCACAGCGCTCTTGTTGATACTGAAGGTCTGTCGTTGTCCGAATGTGACCGTCTTGTGGTGGATACATCATCGATTCAGTATTAGCAAACATATCCGGGATGTAAGTTTTGAAAATGCTAGTATGAGCAGTGAAACACAATCTAACAGCGATTGAATGGTATGATATGATACTGTCGAGTGCAGAGCTGGACTTGCCCAAGCTGATCTTCTAGACAACGACCTTGACGACATATCTAAGCCATGGATTTTCGATCCCCATCGTGTACGCAACTGCTCTGTACAACTGACTTATAGCTTGCTATCGCTCAACGCTACGTGGTTGGCCCCAATATCGCTGGACTCTACTACATGTTCGTGGCTCCTGTTATCAAACTGACGCCAAAATCAAAACTCATTTTCACTGGTGTTGTTTGTACTGCACGTACTTCTGCAGATATGATTTGTTATTCGCCGTACAGCTCTCGTCTGGCGACTCGCTTTACGTCAAGTCTGCTAATGCATTAACTAACACTTCAGCCGCATAATTTCGCTATATAATAGCGCATTTGAAGATGGTCTTCAACGAACCATTGAATACAGCGTAGTGCGCAATTCAACGCCATACTGTACAGTACAGTACTGTTAGCTTGTGATTGATCCGCTTGTTTGTAACGTGATATATAGCTGTTAATTGCATTTCAAGCATTCGTCTTGTTTATATGCTGATCCAAAAATCGTGTTTATTTTAATAAAAGTAATTATAGAACGTATGAAAAACGAGGATTTTACAGCTTTTTTCATTGGCACTCGTTATCTAGCCCGACTGGGTGTGAAAGAGTCAGGCTACATTGCCCGACCCAACCCGACGGATGCCCGACTGACCCCGACTAGATAAAGGTTCAGTTGTGCAATCACAGGAAACGCACTCCAAGTATACGTGTCCAGCGCGTATACACGGATATTAAGACTCTGAATCTGACGAAGAGGGCAAAGCATTCAATGTACTCCGTTCACAGCGGATCCAACTTAGCACTCAAAAACGTTTTTCTAAAGTAAAACGATTGCTAACTTGTTAGGCTTACGCGCACATGCAGAGGTATCGATAGCGCAAATACTGTAGTTCCTTTCTGTTCAGGTAGCTAAGTCCGTCGGCCCCAGCAAACACTTCAAACGCCAGCAAGACATACATCCCGCAGTTAAAACTGTCGACCTGAACGCCTAGATTTCCACGATAGGGAGAGACACGATACTTTCGTGGGGCGAAATTTGGCAGCTGGGTCACTATCTTCTCAGTAAGCGCTCGGACTCCAATCATGTATGTAGAAGCCATTGGGTCGTACACGATTGCCTCTGTGCGCTCCACATCCACCATAATACCACACCAATGGTTCTTGTTGCAGCATACAGGGATCAGAATTTTCTCCGTCGACAAGTTCTTGAACATGTCCGCGAATACCGTCATCGGGACTGAGACAGCACCATGTTCCATTGGACCGATAACATTTGTATCCACAGTTATAATACTGGCTTTGGACTCGAAGAGCGAGGACATAACAAAGCTAATAGTATCGTCACTTAGTTGAGTTTTCCCAATGAGGTCCAGTATTTCCGCCTTAACTCACATTAAGGAAAGTTAGCATGAGCTGAAACGATTTTGTACAACGACAAAATACATACCTTTGATGACAGCAGGGGGATAGCCTTCAGTTTTGCTGGAAGAATGGACTGCTCTGTGACTTGAAACGACTGCGGCATGGTGACATCGAAATCAATACTCTCCGCCCAACTCAGACCTCTCTCGATAAGTTTAATGGATTTTGTAGCTGTGTGCCATTTCTTCATGATACCCACCGTTCGTGTTGAATACAAACCAATCCCAGCAATATCCAGCACCACACCCTGTTCGCGTAGTCCTTTGTATTCTGCTTGCAGTTTTGCGACTTTTCCACTGCATGTTCGAATTTGTTCGGGACGTAAAATTCTCGTTATAGAGTCCGATTGTATAACCAGCTTCGTTGGTGGTAGGCTGGATACGGTTCGAGCTGTAGGCGCCTTAAACTTGAAGCTTGTGTCAACCATCTTGAACTTTGTGAGAACAGCAGCCGCGGATTCGTATGTAGCGTCGATAGATAACACACTTTCAACTGTGGCAAGGCTTAAATTTGCCGCGTAAAGTTCCGAGTCTTCTTTCGCCATATCAACAGCTTTTTTGCGGGCTGCTTTCTTGGCTTTGGGGGTTAACTTTGGCCTTCCTCGTGACCTCGGAGGACTTGCGATTTCAAACGGCGTGTCCTCTGCAGCTGCCTCTAGGGGCGCGTTTAATGGAATTTCATCGTTAATTAGTAAAGCTCCACAATCTCCACGTGAACTCTCATTGCCTATACCGCTCGATTCAATCGTTTGTGAAGACTCTCCAAGCTCTCTACAATGGCCCGACCGGCCCGACTGACCCGACTCATCCGACTGCCCCGACTGACCAGACCGCTCTGACAAGTTTGCTATGTGATTATCCTCCTCTCTTGCCGTTGCGAAAGCTGTGACTTCTTCGTCTGGCTCGGAAACGCATGTAGCTGGTACAGATGTGTCTGGTAAAAGCTCCTCCGGATCGGGCTCGCCCACGGCTCGGGTAGGATCTTCGAACTCACCTCTCTTGAAACGACCTGCCACTTCTTGAAGGTACTGCATGGCATCTTGATACTGTGCCATACCCAGTCCAGCCATAGTGTCGCAAATTTCGGATGCAATAGGTAAGGCTTCTCTATACTTGCGATTTGAATCCCAAGGTCGATTTCGAGCAGGCAGAACATTCTTCACTTCGAACGGCTTCGGTGTAGAGACGTGATTACTGGCACCGTTGTTTTCAATTGCCGACCGCACGGTAGATATCAGCCATCTCTTGTTTAGCGTGAGGGTCGGAATAACAGTTTCTTGGCCCAAGGCTTTGCGGAGGTAAAATACGTGGCGGCATGGCAGCAATCGCGTGCACATGAACAGGCAAGAGCACGTCCAGTCGCACTTTGTAACGGAGTATTCTGTGTCGACCTCATCCAGTGCATCGATATCCTTGCACGTACTCTTTATCAAGTACACACCGGGCAGCCGCTCAGAGAAGGTATACGCCGCTCGTCCGAGAGCAAAAGAATACTGCCCGTAAATAAGATCACAGGCGTGTTCGCTCACAATATTTGCCAGCCAGGTCATTTCGCCATCGTAATTTGGGTGCTGTACGTTCACGTTCTTCGTCACTTCGCCGATGAACAACTTTTCTTGTAGTGTTTGATAGTACATCATAGACGCAATACACTCATCGACAGACATGAAAGTCCACCCACGCTTTTAATTGCTTCCATGAGGCTTCCAGCCTGTTGTTTGTGTTATTTCCGAGTGTAATCGTATTTTGGCGCTTGTACGCACACCACATCTCACGGCAATTGTCCCAATTCCGGCGGAAATACGCCACAAATGGATGCTCTTCGTCGCATCGAACGGGTTCTCTCGTTGGCGTTTGGTCTGTACTCGATTTCGCATGCCCGACGGCACCAGACTCACCCCCGACTGCACCAGACTCACCCCCGACTGACCCCAATTGACGGCCGTCTAAGTTCGGTTCACTCCCAGTTGGCTCCGGCACATTAGACGCTGGGACGTAATAGCCAATTGACGCGAGGTGGACCATGTACCGCAAATGCTTCTCGTATTCTGCTTCAGTCTTTGCGTACACCAGTAAACTCATCGCACCTCCAAGTTTCTCCTTCTGGGTCTTCGAAAATCCATAGTCAGCCGAGGCAATTTCTTCACGTAGGTATTTCAGTACGTGAAATTGGCAGAGCAAAATAGTCACTCCAGAAAAAGCTTCTTTCAATACTGAGATCTCCGTGAAATCCTTATCCACAAGAACACACTGCAGCCTTTTCCACGCTGGATTATTAACTTTGAATTCCTCCAGCGCCGTCAGTAATGTAGTGTACCGCTCGTTTTGAAGCAAAGCGTGCTGGACGAACTGCCCCTTACCAAACGTGTCATGAGCCATAAACGAAAAGACCTTGTACTTAGACCGATTCGTTCCGTGGGTGGCGTCAATCAAAAGAACTTCAGGAAACTGCTCGAACAGAGTCCTCATATGATTCGTCTGCAGGGTGATGCAAGTCGCCACTTTCTGTATGTTCAAAACACGATAAACATAGAGTTAAGTTTTCATCTTTTCAATTCAACCCAAATTATTCACACCAGTTACCTTCTGATTTATATCGTCGAGGAAAATCCGACCAACATTACCAGGGCGGTCACCAAATTGCTTCATCCACTTCTTCAACCGCTTTTCACTAGTGCTCGGGCCATCTCGCAATTCCCGAGCCTTCAACTTACGAATAAGATTGTGGACATCCTGCGAAGTCGGGTTGCTGTCCGAGTTTTCCGTAATGTACTTCATGATACTCGACTTCTTAGCACCAGCCTGTCGAAGTACATCCACTGTCTGTAAAGCATCCTCATTCAGTACAAGACGATTTGTTGGATGTGCTCTAAACGAATGGTTCGAAAGCCGATGATTGTGTTCCAGTCGGCATCTCGTTATCCTCACAGCGAAGATCATCTTCTCAGAATCCACCACCTGAACACAGGCATTTATCTACACATAATCAATCACATAGAGAGTGGTAAGACCTCATTTGGATTTCCATCACGACCAGACAAGTCTCAATCCCGATCGAACGAGCCCGACCAAGCCCGACCAAGCCCGACCGAGCCCGATCATTCACTTTACCTGGGCATTGCATCCTTTCATCCTAGACTCCTGCCGGGGTCTCTTGCTCGTGGCCTGGGACTTAAATTTCCCGGAATAGGTGCAAACAAAGGTCTTTGCGTATTGCACCCACTCGTCAGGAAGTTTTTCCGCCTTTGACTTTGTGCGGTCGATCCGTGCGTTGCGCTCTGCCACAGTCGTATTTGTCCTCACCCTGAAAATCTACAGATAAATTCATAGTGCATGTCAGCCAAAACGTATATACACAGCTATTGAAAACACGTGCCTGGACGTCTGTGCTTGGTATACGGCCAGATAATCTTCAAACACCTCCCAGGAGGGAAACTCAACCTTCTTAGGCGCCAAGGCGAGTACGCGGACGGAGCTACCACCTTCGCTTGTGCTGCTGGTGGATTCCGGCGGATCGGAGCAGCTCACTGGCTCCAACGGAATATGTGTCGTATTAAGCTCACTCACGACGGGGGAAGGCGCCCAGACGTCAGCAGGAGGCGCATCCGAACTATTACCCTCGCTCTCATCGGACTCCCACTCAGCTGAATGAGTAAGAGGGCGCTTTTGCGCTGCGCGCGTGCGGAGATCCATGCTTGTCGCTCACGCTCTCCCCGTTAACGAATTGTGTGGCTCACGGTGGTATACGATGTATACTGTTGTACGGATGAACCAGCTCGGTAAGAGAAAGGGATGCGTAGGGGAAGGGCAATCCCAGTCGGGCAAGATACCCACTCTCAAAGAGATTAACGTCAGCAACTTGAAGCCAAAAGGCAGATCTTGCTATATCACTTTGGCTTTTGCCGCAGCACGAAAGAAAATTTACGCAGATCGCTCCACCACCAGGAGTGCTGAGAGCGTTGATGATCCGCTGCGGCGGGTTTCCACTCGATGGAGGTACACATGCTGGAGTTTTTCCTTGATCACGCTTTCCGAATCGGAATCCGACGGTCGAGCCATTTTGATAAGTGTATCGACCGTTAGTGTGACGGGGTCACACAGCACCTTGCGCAAGAGGAAGTTATCTTCCGAGAGTATACAAACTCTCAGTGAACGGCAGTTCACAGGTCCCCTCTTTAATTAAAGAGAGCGAAGTGACCTAAATAAGGTAGATTGTAAACTGAGTATATTTATAGGTAGGTTAAGTTTGGGTTTAATACAAACTATTAGTTACCTATAGAAATGCAATGTCATTTAACCTTTGAACGACCTTGGTACCATGTACCAAATATCCCGGAGTATGGCGTGTCATACTCCTGAAGTGCGAAGTGTCACACTTCATGTAACCAGGGTACACTTAGGGATACGTACCCCGTTACATCCTCCCCCACTTAGGTTCGGTTTACCGACCAATCAGAATGAAGAGGTGTTCGTCACAAACTCTCATTCTCAAAGTCGAAAACCATCGACTTGGCCGCGCGAGCGCGGCGGAGGCTCACTTCACACTTAGAGCCTCGAGCAGCAACCTGTGCGCTCTTCGTCTAGGTCTCCACTTCGACCGTTATCATGCCTCGTGGCACTGCAAAGAGCGGTGCTAAGACACGCTCCAAGGCTGCTGCCGGTAAGGCGCAAGCCAAGAGCACTAGGCCTCACGGCAAAGGCTCTGCACTCAAGGAGGCTACTCAGGCGGCCTCCGAGGCGATCGGTTCCTCGGGTGACGCGGATGTGGACAAGCGCGCAAGCAAGCACCGCAGCCCGTCGCCCTCATCTTCAGACAATCGTCCGAACCCTCGGCTCGTAGAACGTGAGTTCAACTGAGGCAGTGAGGACGATGCCGAGTCCGGGAGCACTCATGATGCTCCTGCGGGCTCTGTGGGAGGGCACAGCCCAGTGCCCAGTGAGCACAAAGATGACAGCGTGCAGTCGCTCGCTAGTGATCAAGGTGATCACAGTCCCAGGACCTCTGTGCGCTCTGAGAGTCCGGCCGTCAAGGCTAAGGGCGCTCCCAAAGCCGGTGGCGATGAGAAAGAGAATCCTCTCAAACGTCTCTCGCTTGCCGAGGGTCTTGCGCGTGCTAAGGCCTCTAAAGCCGAAGGCGCCAAGCCCTCAAAGAAGCGTACAGCCTCTAAGTCTCCACTCCGCGAGGAGAAGGAGACTCGTCGCTCCTATCGGAGTATCTTCGACTCCTCGGATGAAGAGGAGGAGAAGGAGGAAGAAGAGGAAGAGGAGGGTGCTATCGCTCAGCCCCGGTAGGTCTCGAATAACCTCGACCAGCAGCAGGAGAAGTTCCAAGCTGCCCAGCGTGTGCGTGGGGGTTTGGAGGCGGCACCCGTCAGCCAGGGAGCTGCCATCAACTCAAGAGGGTATTGGCCTCCCGAGGAGAGCTCTGGGGCTGACCTCTTCTTAGAGCTTCTCGTCGCTCCTCGTGGCCTTGTGGGCGGCCACACTTCTAGGGGCATCTATGAACGAGCCCTTGTTCAGAAAGAACAGCTGTTCGTTGACAACTTGGAGGCTGCTCGGTGTGTGCTTCTCGCGCCACACCGCATTCCCCTTAAGGACTTCACGACTTGTCGTAAGAAGCCCGAGACCCGGGGTGGTCTCTATCCTCTTTGGGGATACCCCTGGGTTATGCCCGAGAACTGTCCCACGTGGAGTTCTTGTGAGGACATGCTCTGGGCATGGGTGGAGACTCTTAAGTACTCCCCCACGGAGTTACGGGAACTCCATGAAGATCAGCAGCTGTCCCACATCCTGGACCAGCGTGATCTTCGTGTGAGTTTTCCCACTTGATCAGCAAGCGTATGCTGCCAAGGGACATCCGGAAGCGCGCGGCTTCTGGCGCTCACGATGAGCGCGGGTACGGAATGTATTCTTCGTCCGTACCCCGTTCGGGCAAGAAGCCCCGGACTACTTATGAAGCTGCTGCCGCTTCTGTTCCCAGATTGCGACAGCCTTCGGGCAGTCAATCAGGAGCCGTTCAATCGGCTCCCACGAGCTCTCGGAGTGGGCATAACCCCTCCACTTCACGAGGAGCTGTCGCTTACCGCGACGCCGTTGCTCCTGGAGGATCCGCTTCACGTGGAAGTGGACTTCTCCATTCCGGTCAAGCAGGGGCGGAGGTGCCCTCGTACGAGTACGAGTACTCGGCGCCTCCCGAGAGCCACTCTCGTCCGAGTGCTCCGACTGCGGGTCCGACGCAGGACCCTGAGGTTGACCGCCTCCGTCAACGTGTCCTCGTGCTCGAGATTGCACTTGGCCTTGGGACTTGCGGTAATGCTGCCGCCCAGGACGGGAATCAGGGCGAGCTCGCTCGTCTTGCGGGCCGCCTGGACCTGCTGGAGCGAGAGGTCGCGAGCCTGCACCTGCGGGTGGATCGCCGGGTCTCTTCGTCCGATCTGGACGAGGCCTTTCGCATGATCCGACGGATCGAGGCTTTGTTGCCACGTCCGGAGCCGGCTGCGGCACACTCCCAGACGTACGCGTATGGTGCGTACCCGGCGTACTCAGCGTACTCGGCGGATGGCGCCGGGGTCCGTTCGTATGGAGCCCCTCCGGCGTACGGTCTTGACCGCAGCCTTGTCGTCCCGACCGAGGCTTGGGTGCCTGCTCCGACGCCCTCGTCGACGACTGTGACCGGCCCTCGCTTTGAGGAGCTGGGTCAAGGGGGGTCTGCGAGTCAGCAACCCCTGCGGGTCAAAGTACCGCTGAAGACGTCCGACATAGAACGTCGGGTGCGTCGTCATTGACTTTGGAAGGTCGATGGTGTACGACGCACCATGTCTGGCCAGGACTGCAAAAGGTCCGATGAAGCGGTGCTTCAGTTTGTTGCTGCCGACAGAGCTGACAGTGTCAAGAGGTAGGTTCCTCGTGTCTAGCAACACTAAGTCCCCAACCTCAAATATACTTAAGGTTCCTCTTCCTTGTTTGGTTGAGTACTCCTTTTGTTTATCTTGGGCCGCTGCCATGGCATCGCGGACCCTGCTGACAAAGTTCAGCTTGGTATCCATAAAGAATTCCACCTGTTTCCGCAGTGAAACTGGTCTCACATCCGAGACCTGGGAGGAAAGGGCTTATTGAGCCTCTCCCCCACTTAGAATAGAGGAGCCAGTGTCTCCTCAAAGAGTGAGAGGCACTCTGGGGTGGCGGAAGCCGTTCAAGTAGAACGGCGTGAACCCCGTGGACGCGTGCACCGCGTTGTTGAGCGCAAACTCAACAACAGGAGGCTGCGTCGACCACGTACGTGGTGCTGTCGCGCACACACTGCGCAGAGTGTCCTCGAGCACTCGATTGACGCGCTCGGTTTGGCCGTCTGTCTGCGGATGATCCGCAGTGGACATCTGCAGACGGGTTCCCAGTAAAGGGAACAGCGTTTTCCAAAACGCAGCAGTGAGCCGCGGATCTCGGTCCGAGACAATCGTCTCCGGGAGACCGTGATAGCGGAACACGCCATCGACGAACAACCTTGCGGTTTGTTCGCCCGTAACAGTGACGGGAGCTGGGGCAAGATGTACCATCTTGCTCAGCCGACACACGAACACCAAAATTCCGGTGTTGCCGTGTCCGTCGGCGGGAAGCCCAAAGATGAAGTCAAGACTCATCGACTTCCAACAATCAGCCGGTACGGGCAGGCTCTGTAGTGGAGCCGAAGCGTGCCCTGCGGGTTTGACCCGCTGACATGTTTCACATGTATTTGTTGTCAAGAAGGCGTCTCGTCCAGCTTCGGCATACCAGTAAAACCGGTTTCCAAGGACCCCGCGATGTTTACGGTAAGTCAATTGCGCAAACGGATGTATGCGCAAACAGATGATTGGACGAACAGGATGATTGGACGAGTCCATGATTGGATGCACCAAATGATTGGATGCAGACTAGGACGTAAGACAGAGTAAGCTCCAATAAATCAATCACTTTGCATTCTATCATCTAGTGCACAAACGACCTTCCTTTTGGTTATGAGCCCAAGCCCCGCAGACTCTGCCCAAGACTACGCCTATGCCATGGACGCCACTTCAACGACCGTCCGCATCAACAAGTTCGACGGAACCAACTTTCACACGTGGAAGTTCAAGATGCAGATGGTGCTGGAAGAGCGCGACCTGTGGGAAGTCGTCAGTGGCGAACTGAAGATGGAGCACTGCGCTACCGCGTTGGACCAAGCGACGTTCAAGCGGAAGTCGCGCAAGGCGCTGGCGATTATCTGTCTCGCGATATAGGATTCGCAGCTGCCGTTGGTTCGGTCGGCGAATGGTGCGCATGATGCCTGGTCAAGGCTGGAAGGACACTTCGAGAAGAAGAGTTTGGCGAACAAGCTCTTCCTTCGTCGACGTTTCTTCACCACGATGATGGAAGAAGGTGATGATGTGCTGGAGCACATCAACAAGATCAAGACGCTGGCGGAACAGCTCGACGCAGTGGGTGCTCCGGTCAGCGAGGACGACTTGGTGATCACGCTTCTGGCAAGTCTAAGCGAGTCGTACCAGTTCCTCATCACAGCGTTGGAGTCGAAAGCTGACTCACTGTCGTGGGAACTAGTGACGGCTCGGCTGCTGCATGAGGACATGAAGCGCAAAGAGCAAGGTGGCGGTGCGGACGGCGTCGCGCACGGTCAAGCGTTCATGACGAGTGACAACGGTAAGCGTAAGGGACGACAGGCGCCAAAGACAAGCGCGTGTCACTACTGCGGCGAACAAGGACATTGGATCGCCAAGTGTCCGGTGAGGATTCGTGAAAATGCGGAGCGACAGAGGCCGCAACGAGCAAACGTCGCGCGCGATGAAGAAGAATCGGGCGAGTTTCTCTTCTTGGCTGGTGGTGGGAGCAAGACCACTAAGTCAAGTGACAAGTGGCTGGTCGACTCGGGTGCGACGCAGCACATGACGTACTCGAAGGAGTACATGAAGAACTACAAGAAGATGTCTCCAGTGGACGTACATCTCGCGGACGATGGTGTGGTTCAGGCAGTCGGGACCGGCGACATCGTGATGTCCATGAAGACTCCACGGGGGACCAAGAAGGGTGTGCTCACGAATGTGTGGCACATTCCTAAGCTGTCACGCAACCTCTTCTCGGTTGGTCGCTTCACCAAGGATGTTGGTCCCGTGACGTTCGAGACGGATGGGTGTTTTGCGGAAGCAAAGGGTCTCAACTGGAAGCTCGGCGCGCGTGAAGGCAAAGGGCTGTTCAAGCTGTGCATGACACCAGTTGTGCCCGACGAGGCCAATGCGGCAAGCTCGAAGGATCGCAAAGGGGACACCACATCGTACCTCTGGCATCTTCGACTTGGTCACATTGGCCATGGCGGTCTAGACGCCATCGTCAAAAAGGACTACGGTGCAGGCATCAACATGACGTCGGTGAAACAGTGGGAGCTGTGCGACGGATGTGCACTCGGCAAGCAAACGCGAGTGAGCTACATGTCCAAGTCACCCAACCACGCCAAGAAACTGCTGGAAATCGTTCACAGTGATGTGTGTGGTCCCATGCAGACGTCGGCATTCAGTGGCAAACGCTACTTTGTCACGTTCATCGACGAGTACTCGCACTTCTGTGTGGTGTATTTGCTCCGGAACAAGTCAGAAGTGGCCGACAAGTTTGCTGAGTTTGTCGCATTTGCGAAAACACAACCGGCAAAGTCGTCAAGACGCTTCGTAGTGACAACGGTGGCGAGTACACGTCGGGCGAGATGGCTAAGTTCTGCAAGCGTCGTGGTATCGTGCAGAAGTTTACGCCTCCGTACACGCCTCAACTAAACGGTGTCGCCGAGCGGATGAACCGGACGCTGGTGGAATGTGCGCGTTGCATGTTGAAGCATGCTGGTTTGGCCAGGTCGTATTGGGGTGAAGCGGTAATGACCGCTGCGTTTCTACGTAACCGGTGTCCCACACGTGCCATCAGCCATGACAAGTCACCGCACCAAGTATGGACCGGTAAGAAACCACTGCTGGCGAACCTGAAGGTGTTCGGTTGCCATGCGTATGTGACGGTTCCGAAGCAGAAACGCACCAAGTTGGACGCTCGAGCAGTGAAGTGTCGGTTTCTGGGGTACTCGGACCACGAGAAAGCGTATCGTTTCGAGGAGATTAAGAGCGGTCGTGTGCTAGTGAGCCGCGATGCGCAGTTCATGGAAGACGTCTTCGACGGAGGGAGACGCAGCCACGATGAAGATGACATCGTGGAGCTTCAAGAAGAAGAAGTGACGGATCAAGAAGCATCGTCCGAGGATGAGACGATGGGAGACACTGCGCCGCGTCAAGAATTTGAGCCCGGTAGCAAGCGACACCAGCGAACGCAGTCGTTGGAGGAAGCGGTAGAGATCCCGCGGAGCAAGCGACAGAGTCGGCCGCAGACGCTGGAGGAGATGTCAGCGGTCGCAAGTGGTCAAGAAGAAGATTTCGAAGCGGCCTACGTTGTGGATTCAGTGGGAGAAATGCCGACTACGTTCAAGTCGGCGATGGAATCCAGCAACGCGGCCAAGTGGAAGGAAGCGTGCGACTCAGAAGTCGACTCTCTTCGCAAGAACAAGACATGGTCGTTGGTGCCATTGCCCAAAGGTCGAAAGGCAATCGATTGTCGTTGGGTGTTTCGCATCAAGGAGAACCAAGCGGGAGAGATCGAGCGGTTCAAGGCACGACTCGTGGCCAAGGGATTTTCGCAGAAGTACGGCATTGACTACGAAGAAACCTTCGCGCCAGTCGCCAAGTTCACGTCGATCAGGATCCTGCTCAGTCTGGCGGCTAAGTACAATCTGACGGTGCACCAGATGGATGTCAAGACGGCGTTCCTAAACGGGCTGCTTGACGAAGATATCTACATGGTGCAACCGGATGGTTACACGGATGAAGAGCATCCTAACTATGTCTGTCATCTCAAGCGCTCGCTCTACGGTCTTAAGCAGTCGCCACGAATGTGGAACCAGACCATTGACAAGTTCATGCTGGAACTGGGGTTCAAGAAGTGTGAAGCCGATCACTGCATCTACGTCAAGTGGGATGACCAAGACATGATCTTTGTGGCTCTATACGTCGATGATCTGGTCCTCGCCAGTAACAACGACGAGCTGCTCAAGTCGACGAAGAAGGCCTTAAGTGAACGCTTCGACATGACGGACTTGGGTCGCCTCAAGTATTTCCTCGGTATGGAGATCGTTCAAGATGCGGCTACAGGAAAAGTGTCGGTGCGTCAGACCAAGTTTGCGAAGGACATCCTGGAGAAGTTTGGCATGGAGAACAGCAACCCTGTCAAGACCCCTCAAGACCCAGGACTCAAGTTGACCAAGGCCATGTGCGAAGGAGGATGCAACCATGAAGAGACCATGGCCAAGGTGCCTTATCGCAATGCTGTCGGCTGTCTGATGTACCTCATGGTTGGAACCCGACCGGACCTTGCTGCTGCAGTGGGAGTTCTCAGCCAGTTCGCGGCGGACCCGTGTCCCACACACTGGCAAGCACTCAAGCGCGTCTTCCGCTACATTCAAGGTACGAAGACGCACGGCATCGAGTTTCAAGAAACAAGTGAAGAAGGACTCCAAGGCTACTCGGATGCGGATTGGGCTGGTGACGTCGAGACTCGACGCAGTACAAGCGGCTACGCGTTCATGATGAACGGCGGATGCATTAGTTGGAGAAGCAAGAAAGCAGCGCACGGTGGCGCTGTCATCGACGGAGGCGGAGTACATGGCGTTAACGGAAGCTGCTCAAGAAGCGATCTGGCTCAAGGCATTCCTGTGTGAGCTCGGCGAAATGAAGAACGACGATTCTGTCATGATTTTCGAGGACAATCAAGGGTCGATTGCGCTGGCCAAGAACCCCGAGTTTCACAAGCGCACCAAGCACATCGACATTCGCTAACCCTTCGTGCGCGAGAAGGCTGAAGATGGCCAAGTGGTGTTGCAGTACTGCTCGACGAAGGACATGAAGGCGGATCTGATGACCAAGCCGATCACCGCGGTGCAGTTCGAATATCTTCGCAACAAGCTGGGTATCAAGCCACCAAGCGCGGTCGAGTCGAGTGGGAGTGTTGTCAAGAAGGCGTCTCGTCCAGCTTCGGCATACCAGTAAAACCGGTTTCCAAGGACCCCGCGATGTTTACGGTAAGTCAATTGCGCAAACAAATGTATGCACAAACAGATGATTGGACGAACAGGATGATTGGACGAGTCCATGATTGGATGCACCAAATGATTGGATGCAGACTAGGACGTAAGACAGCGTAAGCTCCAATAAATCAATCACTTTGCATTTTATCATCTAGTGCACAAACGACCTTCCTTTTATTCCTAAGCTGTCACGCAACCTCTTCTCGGTTGGTCGCTTCACCAAGGATGTTGGTCCCGTGACGTTCGAGACGGATGGGTGTTTTGCGGAAGCAAAGGGTCTCAACTGGAAGCTCGGCGCGCGTGAAGGCAAAGGGCTGTTCAAGCTGTGCATGACACCAGTTGTGCCCGACGAGGCCAATGCGGCAAGCTCGAAGGATCGCAAAGGGGACACCACATCGTACCTCTGGCATCTTCGACTTGGTCACATTGGCCATGGCGGTCTAGACGCCATCGTCAAAAAGGACTACGGTGCAGGCATCAACATGACGTCGGTGAAACAGTGGGAGCTGTGCGACGGATGTGCACTCGGCAAGCAAACGCGAGTGAGCTACATGTCCAAGTCACCCAACCACGCCAAGAAACTGCTGGAAATCGTTCACAGTGATGTGTGTGGTCCCATGCAGACGTCGACATTCAGTGGCAAACGCTACTTTGTCACGTTCATCGACGAGTACTCGCATTTCTGTGTGGTGTATTTGCTCCGGAACAAGTCAGAAGTGGCCGACAAGTTTGCTGAGTTTGTCGCATTTGCGGAAACACAGACTGGCAAAGTCGTCAAGACGCTTCGTAGTGACAACGGTGGCGAGTACACGTCGCGCCGAGATGGCTAAGTTCTGCAAGCGTCGTCGTATCGTGCAGAAGTTTACGCCTCCATACACGCCTCAACTAAACGGTGTCGCCGAGCGGATGAACCGGACGCTGGTGGAATGTGCGCGCTGCATGTTGGAGCATGCTGGTTTGGCCAAGTCGTATTGGGGTGAAGCGGTAATGACCGCTGCGTTTCTACGTAACCGGTGTCCCACACGTGCCATCAGCCATGACAAGTCACCGCACC
>NW_003303585.1:62714-67286 GCF_000142945.1 Phytophthora infestans T30-4
AGACTCGACGCAGTACAAGCGGCTACGCGTTCATGATGAATGGCGGATGCATTAGTTGGAGAAGCAAGAAGCAGCGCACGGTGGCGCTGTCATCGACGGAGGCGGAGTACATGGCGTTAACGGAAGCTGCTCAAGAAGCGATCTGGCTCAAGGCATTCCTGTGTGAACTCGGCGAAATGAAGAACGAGGACCCTGTCATGATTTTCGAGGACAATCAAGGGTCGATTGCGCTGGCCAAGAACCCCGAGTTTCACAAGCGCACCAAGCACATCGACATTCGCTACCACTTCGTGCGCGAGAAGGTTGAAGATGGCCAAGTGGTGTTGCAGTACTGCTCGACGAAGGACATGAAGGCGGATCTGATGACCAAGCCGATCACCGCGGTACAGTTCGAATATCTTCGCAGCAAGCTGGGTATCAAGCCACCAAGCGCGGTCGAGTCGAGTGGGAGTGTTGTCAAGAAGGCGTCTCGTCCAGCTTCGGCATACCAGTAAAACCGGTTTCCAAGGACCCCGCGATGTTTACGGTAAGTCAAATGCGCAAACGGATGTATACGTAAACAGATGATTGGACGAACAGGATGATTGGACGAGTCCATGATTGGATGCACCACATGATTGGATGCAGACTAGGACGTAAGACAGAGTAAGCTCCAATAAATCAATCACTTTGCATTTTATAATCTAGTGCACAAACGACCTTCCTTTTAATATACCACACAGAAGTGCGAGTACTCGTCGATGAACGTGACAAAGTAGCGTTTGCCACTGAATGTCGACGTCTGCATGGGACCACACACATCACTGTGAACGATTTCCAGCAGTTTCTTGGCGTGGTTGGGTGACTTGGACATGTAGCTCACTCGCGTTTGCTTGCCGAGTGCACATCCGTCGCACAGCTCCCACTGTTTCACCGACGTCATGTTGATGCCTGCACCGTAGTCCTTTTTGACGATGGCGTCTAGACCGCCATGGCCAATGTGACCAAGTCGAAGATGCCAGAGGTACGATGTGGTGTCCCCTTTGCGATCCTTCGAGCTTGCCGCATTGGCCTCGTCGGGCACAACTGGTGTCATGCACAGCTTGAACAGCCCTTTGCCTTCACGCGCACCGAGCTTCCAGTTGAGACCCTTTGCTTCCGCAAAACACCCATCCGTCTCGAACGTCACGGGACCAACCGAGAAGAGGTTGCGTGACAGCTTGGGAATGTGCCACACATTCGTGAGCACACCCTTCTTGGTCCCCCGTGGAGTCTTCATGGACATCACGATGTCACCGGTCCCGACCGCCTGAACCACACCATCGTCCGCGAGATGTACGTCCACTGGAGACATCTTCTTGTAGTTCTTCATGTACTCCTTCGAGTACGTCATGTGCTGCGTCGCACCCGAGTCGACCATGTTGTCAAGAAGGCGTCTCGTCCAGCTTCAGCATACCAGTAAAACCGGTTTCCAAGGACCCCGCGATGTTTACGGTAAGTCAATTGCGCAAACAAATGTATGCACAAACAGATGATTGGACGAACAGGATGATTGGACAAAAGGAAGGTCGTTTGTGCACTAGATGATAAAATGCAAAGTGATTGATTTATTGGAGCTTACTCTGTCTTACGTCCTAGTCTGCATCCAATCATGTGGTGCATCCAATCACCAACACTCTGGACTCGTCCAATCATCCTGTTCGTCCAATCATCTGTTTGCGCATACATCCGTTTGCGCAATTGACTTACCGTAAACATCGCGGGGTCCTTGGAAACCGGTTTTACTGGTATGCCGAAGCTGGACGAGACGCCTTCTTGACAACACTCCCACTCGACTCGACCGCGCTTGGTGGCTTGATACCCAGCTTGTTGCGAAGATATTCGAATTGCACCGCGGTGATCGGCTTGGTCATCAGATTCGCCTTCATGTCCTTTGTCGAGCAGTACTGCAACACCACTTGGCCATCTTCAACCTTCTCGCGCACGAAGTGGTAGCGAATGTCGATGTGCTTGGTGCGCTTGTGAAACTCGGGGTTCTTGGCCAACGCAATCGACCCTTGATTGTCCTCGAAAATCATGACAGGGTCCTCGCTCTTCATTTCGCCGAGTTCACACAGGAATGCCTTGAGCCAGATCGCTTCTTGAGCAGCTTCTGTTAACGCCAAGTACTCCGCCTCCGTCGATGACAGCGCCACCGTGCGCTGCTTCTTGCTTCTCCAGCTAATGCATCCGCCGTTCATCATGAACGCGTAGCCGCTTGTACTGCGTCGAGTCTCGACGTCACCAGCCCAATCCGCATCCGAGTAGCCTTGGAGTCCTTCTTCACTTGTTTCTTGAAACTCGATGCCGTGCGTCTTCGTACCTTGAATGTAGCGGAAGACGCGCTTGAGTGCTTGCCAGTGTGTGGGACACGGGTCCGCCGCCAACTGGCTAAGAACTCCCACTGCAGCAGCGAGGTCTGGTCGAGTTCCAACCATGAGGTACATCAGGCAGCCGACAGCATTGCGATAAGGCACCTTGACCATGGTCTCTTCATCGTTGCATCCTCCTTCGCACACGGCCTTGGTCAACTTGAGTCCTGGGTCTTGAGGGGTCTTGACAGGGTTGCTGTTCTCCATGCCAAACTTCTCCAGGATGTCCTTCGCAAACTTGGGTCTGACGCACCGACACTTTTCCTGAAGTCGCATCTTGATCGATCTTCCATACCGAGAGGTACTTGAGGCAACCAAGGTCCGTCATGTCGAAGCGATCACTCACAGCCTTCTTCGTCGACTTAAGAAGCTCGTCGTTGTTACTGGCGAGGACCAGATCATCGACGTAGAGAGCCACGAAGATCATGTCTTGGTCATCCCACTTGACGTAGATGCAGTGATCGGCTTCACACTTCTTGAACCCCAGCTCCAGCATGAACTTGTCAATGGTCTGGTTCCACATTCGTGGCGACTGCTAAAGACCGTAGAGTGAGCGCTTGAGATGGCAGACATGGTCAGGATGTTCTTCATCCGTGTAACCGTCCGGTTGCATCATGTAGATATCTTCGTCAAGCAGCCCGTTCAGGAACGCCGTCTTGACATCCATCTGGTGCACCGTCAGATTGTACTTGGCCGCCAGACTGAGCAGGATCCTGATCGACGTGAACTTGGCGACTGGCGCGAAGGTTTCTTCGTAGTCGATGCCGTACTTCTGCGAAAATCCCTTGGCCACGAGTCGTGCCTTTGAACCGCTCGATCTCTCCCGCTTGGTTCTCCTAGATGCGAAACACCCAACGACAACCGATTGCCTTTCGACCTTGGGGCAATGGCACCAACGACCATGTCTTGTTCTTGCGAAGAGAGTCGACTTCTGAGTTGCACGCTTCCTTCCACTTGGCCGCGTTGCTGGATTCCATCGCCGACTTGAACGTAGTCGGTATTTCTCCCACTGAATCCACAACGTAGGCCGCTTCGAAATCTTCTTCTCGACTACTTGCGACCGCTGACATCTCATCCAGTGTCTGCGGCCGACTCTGTCGCTTGCTTCGCGGGATTTCTACCGCTTCCTCCAACGACTGCGTTCGCTGGTGTCGCTTGCTACCGGGCTCAAATTCTTGACGCGGCGCAGTGTCTCCCATCGTCTCATCCTCGGACGATGCTTCTTGATCCGTAACTTCTTCTTCTTGAAGCTCCACGATGTCATCTTCATCGTGGCTGCGTCTCCCTCCGTCGAAGACGTCTTCCATGAACTGCGCATCGCGGCTTACTAGCACACGACCGCTCTTGATCTCTTCGAAACGATACGCTTTCTCGTGTTCCGAGTACCCCAGAAACCGACACTTCACTGCTCGAGCGTCCAACTTGGTGCGTTTCTGCTTCGGAACCGTCACATACGCATGACAACCGAACACCTTCAGGATCGCCAGCAGTGGTTTCTTACCGGTCCATACTTGGTGCGGTGACTTGTCATGGCTGATGGCACGTGTGGGACACCGGTTACGTAGAAACGCAGCGGTCATTACCGCTTCACCCCAATACGACTTGGCCAAACCAGCATGCTCCAACATGCAGCGCGCACATTCCACCAGCGTCCGGTTCATCCGCTCGGCGACACCGTTTAGTTGAGGCGTGTACGGAGGTGTAAACTTCTGCACGATACCACGACGCTTGCAGAACTTAGCCATCTCACCCGACGTGTACTCGCTACCGTTGTCACTACGAAGCGTCTTGACGACTTTGCCGGTCTGTGTTTCCGCAAATGCGACGAGCTCAGCAAACTTGTCGGCCACTTCTGACTTGTTCCGGAGCAAATACACCACACAGAAGTGCGAGTACTCGTCGATGAACGTGACAAAGTAGCGTTTGCCACTGAATGTCGACGTCTGCATGGGACCACACACATCACTGTGAACGATTTCCAGCAGTTTCTTGGCGTTGATGGGGTGACTTTGGACATGGTAGCTCACTCGCGTTTGCTTGCCGAGGTGCGAGACCGTCGCAACGCCTCCCCACTGTATCCACCGACGGTCATGTAGGAAGCCTGCACCCGCAAGGCCTTTTGGGACGATGGCGGCTAGAACCGCATTGGGCCATGTGGACCCAGGTCGCAAAATGCCCAAAG
>NW_003303585.1:67898-77811 GCF_000142945.1 Phytophthora infestans T30-4
ATACCAAATTCCTTGTTCGCTGCATTAGTGACACGCGGTTGTTTATTGGCGCCTGTCGTCCCTTGCGCTTCCCGTTGTCGCTCGTCATGAAAGCTTGGCCGTCCGCACCGCCACCTTGCTCTTTGCGCTTCATGTCCTCATGCAGCAGCCGAGCCGTCACGAGTTCCCACGACAGTGAGTCAGCTCTCGACTCCAACGCCGTGATGAGGAACTGGTACGAGTCGCTTAGACTTGCCAGAAGCGTGATCACCAAGTCGTCCTCGCTGACCGGAGCGCCCACTGCGTCAAGCTGTTCCGCCAGCGTCTTAATCTTGTTGATGTGCTCCAGCACATCATCACCTTCTTCCATCATCGTGGTGAAGAAACGTCGACGAAGGAAGAGCTTGTTCGCCAAACTCTTCTTCTCGAAGTGTCCTTCCAGCCTTGACCAGGCATCATGCGCACCATTTGCCGACCGAACCAACGGCAGCTGCGAATCCTCCATCGCAAGACAGATAATCGCCAGCGCCTTGCGCGACTTCCGCTTGAGCGTCGCTTGGTTCAACGCGGTAGCGCAGTGCTCCATCTTCAGTTCGCCACTGACGACTTCCCACAGGTCGCGCTCTTCCAGCATTATCTGCATCTTGAACTTCCACGTGTGAAAGTTGGTTCCGTCAAACTTGTTGATGCGGGCGGTTGTTGAAGTGGCGTCCATGGCGTAGGCGTAGTCTTGGGCAGAGTCTGCGGGGCTTGGGCTCATAACCAAAAGGAAGGTCGTTTGTGCACTAGATGATAAAATGCAAAGTGATTGATTTATTGGAGCTTACTCTGTCTTACGTCCTAGTCTGCATCCAATCATGTGGTGCATCCAATCACCAACACACTGGACCCGTCCAATCATCCTGTTCGTCCAATCATCTGTTTGCGCATACATCCGTTTGCGCTATTGACTTACCGTAAACATCGCGGGGTCCTTGGAAACCGGTTTTACTGGTATGCCGAAGCTGGACGAGACTCCTTCTTGACAACAGAAAGCTCGTGCTTGAGATCAAGCAGGACTCCTCACACGTAAAACGTCACTCTTATGCATAAACATTCACTCCTTCCTCCTAATCCACCCTTCCTCTGTGGATTCGTCTTCTCTTTCTTTCCGATGTGACCAACTCACATCAGCGATCCTCCTCCTCCTGGCCCACACCCTTCCTGTGGGTTCTTCTTCATCCTCCCATCGACATGACCAACTCACATCCATGGATCCCCTCCCTACTCTTCTTCATGAGACTGCATCACGCCGAATCTGTTACGATTCGTACGATTCCTCAAGAAATCATAGAGTAATGCTCCACAGTTCAGATCTGCCTCGTCTACCCAACTGGGTTCGTCATATCCACGCCAATACACCAGAAATTCACGGTAAATCCGTCCGTATCTAGTTCGCTTCCCCGACCTCATATCGGTGATCTTCTCGACTTCGAACTCGTCGGCTTCGAGATCCACATTCCAACTATCTTCCGGTAGGAGGACTTCGTCGAAGTCGACGCGGTCGGATACATCCACTGAAAGACGGATCTGCGGCCGATCCGGATATTCTTTGACCAACTTCAGCTTGGATACGTGTACTACAGGGAACAGGCGATATTCGGTACCTGCCGTTTCCAGCTTTACCGCATGTTCTCCAATCTTCTCGCTCACCCGGAACGGTCCATGCCATAGATGGGCCAGTTTGCGGGCGTACCCTTCTTTCACTCGATCCAAATAAAGCCATACCTGCGATCCCACTTGGATTTGATGTGGACGGGCGTCTTCGTTGTGTCGATCCGCTCGATCCTGTATCGCACTCCGCAGTCGTTCGTTCACCTAGGATCTAGCTTGTCGGTAGTATTTCTGGACTTGGTATCGCCATCGCCTTGGATCTCGGTTTCTCTTCTTGGTGCTGCATACTGGGATGGCCGCTTCCAGGCTGGATTTGGGATCCCACCCATGTACGAAGTAAAATGGGTTTTCACCCCGGATCCTGTCTTGGGCGGTGTTCATCGCGAAGGGAAGTCGTTCTGCGTACTCATCCCAATCCCTCTGATCCAAATCCTGGACATACATCTTGAGTGCTCTCGTGATCGTCTGCACCATGCGTTCGGCCGACCCGTTAGCTTGGGGACGATATGCCATGGTTGCTCGCTGTCGCTGCCCTAGGATCCGGTTGAATGCTCGAAAGAAATCAGACATAAAGCCTGGCTCCCGATCATGTCTAATCATTTCGCTAGCACCAAATCTTCGGAAAACACACTCCTCGTACGATTCCGCAATGGTTTGCGCAGTTCTAGATGCACTAGCTTTGGCAATCACATATCCGGTAAACAGGTCCACCCAAATCAACAATTCTGTGTTTCCTTTGAACGACTTGGGCAACGAGGGGATATGTATGATCCATGGCTATGATTTGGAAAGGGTAAGTCGCTTGGATATTCCCAGGTGACTCCCCTTAGATTGTGGACCTGCCCTTGTCTGTCTCACAATCCACACATTCCCCGACATACCGTTGTACGCTTTTGAATAGTCCCCTCCAGTGAAAACATTCCCGGATCCGTTGGTAGGTCCGACCAATACCCTGGTGTCCGCCTTCCAAGCTAGCGTGATAGTGGTGTAGGACATCCTGTTGTAAGGTTTCCGGCATCACCAGTCTCATCAATCCATCCCGATCCTCGTGGACTCTCTTCGTAGGGGGACAATAGAAGAGCAAGTCATTCAGATCCACTGCGTAATCCGTAGCGATAATGCTGTAGGATTTGGCATCTTCCTGACTAAAGTCTCGTACATCCCCCATCAGATACTTCTTTAGTCCTAGGATCCACGCTTCTTCGTCCTGTGCTTTAAGGATCCGCCCAATGCGGACTCTCTTCACAAATGTTTCCTCGAGGATCTGGGGACTGGATCCAATCCTTCCTCTGGACCTAGTGACTGCCATCACCTGGACTGTCCTTTTCCCGGATCCAACTACCACCACTTCGTCTAGTCGGTTTAACGTAGCGAGATCCTGATGCTCGGCCTCTGTCTCCACTTCAACGCCGCATTGATTCCGTAAAGCGGCACTGGCCAAGCTATCCGCACTGGCATTCCAATCTCGCTTGACATGCACCAACTCGTGATTCATCCAACCACGCAGGTGGATCATCACTTTCTGCCGTAACAGTGTTAGGGCCGGGGCCTTGCAGTCAATCTCACCTCGCACCTGTCTGATTACCAAATTTGAATCCCCACAAATCACCAGCCGTTTTGGATCTTGTCCCTTTAGTAAATCCAAACCCAGAAGGAGCCCGTTATACTCCGCTTCATTGACGGTGAGGCCTTCCGCGTAAGTGGATCTGGCCCGTACAGCTTCTCATCCGGGCAGTCTCCACAGTATTGCACTGTATGCTCCTCCTCCGCGTCGCACACGAGCGGATCCATCGAAACTCAGGACGTACAGATCCTCATCCACCTGTACCGTCGGAATCGGGATCTGGATCCGGCGTTTGGGCTCTTTCTTAGGAGCGATCCTAGTCAACGCCCCATCCATCTTAGCTCGAGGAGTGATGCTCGCGGCCAAGACTCCCAGGATCTCGTCTTCCCCTTTCGAACATTTCACAATCTCCAGCGTCCAAGGCGAGAGTAAAACTGCCCACTGTCCCAACCGTCCTTGCAACCCGGCCGACTTGAACAGCCAGGCTAGCGTAGAGTGTCGAGTCAGGATCCGGATGGATCTTCCCACTTGCAGGTTGTAATTCAGATCCAACACGCGCAGGAGCGCGAGTATCTCTTTCTCCACCGCTCCGTAGTTCAGTTCATTCGGCTTCAATGTCCGGCTGACGAAGGTGACTGGATGACAGATCCCCTCATGTTCTTGTACCAGAGCTGCTGAGATTGCCCAGTCACTGGCATAAACTATTACCGTAGGCTGACGTTCCGGATCGAAATGACGGAGGATGGGCGTGGCCGCGATCCTGTTCCTCAGTTCCACGAATGCGTCTGGAGCTCGGATCCACCGAGATTCTGCCTTTTCCATGTTCTGATCCGTCGTCTCTATCCAGACTGGATCCTCTCTCCGTTGGTCCCGGGGTGGATCCAGCTCCTGTTTTAGGTCCTCTTCTGGCGTCGTACCACTAGGACCCCTTCGTGGATCCGACATCTCCCGGGCCAGAGCTTGTTGGATTTTGATCCGGACAGCTGGAGTGGTCATCGCAGCAAAATCTACCTCTCTCAATTCATACAATACCGCGGCAAACAGGGCGTAATCCTCGCTGTACCGACTGTAGTAGTTCAATCTGCTTAAGAAGGATTGCATCGCCCGTAACGACTGTGGGAAGGACAAATCGGCTAACGAAGACAGGTCCTTAGGATTCGCCTCCAATCAAAAAGGAAATTCGTTTGTGCACTAGATGATAAAATGCAAAGTGATTGATTTATTGGAGCTTACTCTGTCTTACGTCTAGTCTGCATCCAATCATGTGGTGCATCCAATCATCAACCCTCTGGACTCGTCCAATCATCCTGTTCGTCCAATCATCTGTTTGCGCATACATCCGTTTGCGCAATTGACTTACCGTAAACATCGCGGGGTCCTTGGAAACCGGTTTTACTGGTATGCCGAAGCTGGACGAGACGCCTTCTTGGGGCCCTGGGAGCGCCTTCGTCATGATGTCAGCCAGCAACCATGGCATATCGTCCTCAAGCTAACGGGTCGGCTGAGCGCATGGTGCAGACGATCACGAGGGCACTCAAGATGTATGTCCAGGATTTGGATCAGAGGGATTGGGATGAGTACGCAGAACAACTTCCCTTCGCGATGAACACCGCCCAAGACAGGATCCGGGGTGAAAACCCATTTTACTTCGTACATGGGTGGGATCCCAAATCCACCCTAGAAGCGGCCATTCCGGTATGCAGCACCAAGAAGAGAAAACGAGATCCAAGGCGATGGCGATACCAAGTCCAGAAATACTACCAGCAAGCTAGATCCCAGGTGAACGAACGACTGCGGAGTGTGATACAGGATCGAGCGTATCGACACAACGAAGACGCCCGTCCACATCAAATCCAAGTGGGATCGCAGGTGTGGCTTTATTTGGATCGAGTGAAAGAAGGGTACGCCCGCAAATTGGCACATCTATGGCATGGACCGTTCCGGGTGAGCGAGAAGATTGGAGAACATGCGGTAAAGCTGGAAACGGCAGGTACCGAATATCGCCTGTTCCCTGTAGTACACGTATTCAAGCTGAAGTTGGTCAAAGAATATCCGGATCGGCTGCAGATCCGTCTTTCGGTGAATGAATCCGACCGGGTGGATTTCGACGAAGTCCTCCTACCGGAAGATAGTTGGAATGTGGATCTCGAAGCCGACGAGTTCGAAGTCGAGAAGATCACCGATATGAGGTCGGGGAAGCGAACTAGATACGGACGGATTTACCGTGAATTTCTGGTGTATTGGCGTGGATATGACGAACCCAGTTGGGTAGACGAGGCAGATCTGAACTGTGGAGCATTACTCTATGATTTCTTGAGGAATCGTACGAATCGTAACAGATTCGGCGTGATGCAGTCTCATGAAGAAGAGTAGGGAGGGGATCCATGGATGTGAGTTGGTCATGTCGATGGGAGGATGAAGAAGAACCCACAGGAAGGGTGTGGGCCAGGAGGAGGAGGATCGCTGATGTGAGTTGGTCACATCGGAAAGAAAGAGAAGACGAATCCACAGAGTAAAACGTCACTCTTATGCATAAACATTCACTCCTTCCTCCTAGGTGGATTAGGAGGAAGGAGTGAATGTTTATGCATAAGAGTGACGTTTTACGTGTGAGGAGTCCCTGCTTGATCTCAAGCACGAGCTTTCTGTTGTCAAGAAGGCGTCTCGTCCAGCTTCGGCATACCAGTAAAACCGGTTTCCAAGGACCCCGCGATGTTTACGGTAAGTCAATAGCGCAAACGGATGTATGCGCAAACAGATGATTGGACGAACAGGATGATTGGACGAGTCCAGAGTGTTGGTGATTGGATGCACCACATGATTGGATGCAGACTAGGACGTAAGACAGAGTAAGCTCCAATAAATCAATCACTTTGCATTTTATCATCTAGTGCACAAACGACCTTCCTTTTTTGGTTATGAGCCCAAGCCCTGTAGACTCTGCCCAAGACTACGCCTACGCCATGGACGCCACTTCAGCGACCGCCCGCATCAACAAGCTCGACGGAACCAGCTTTCACACGTGGAAGTTCAAGATGCAGATGGTGCTGGAAGAGCGCGACCTGTGGGAAGTCGTCAGTGGCGAACTGAAGATGGAGCACTGCGCTACCGCGTTGGACCAAGCGACGTTCAAGCGGAAGTCGCGCAAGGCGCTGGCGATTATCTGTCTCGCGATGGAGGATTTGCAGCTGCCGTTGGTTCGGTCGGCGAATGGTGCGCATGATGCCTGGTCAAGGCTGGAAGGACACTTCGAGAAGAAGAGTTTGGCGAACAAGCTCTTCCTTCGTCGACGTTTCTTCACCACGATGATGGAAGAAGGTGATAATGTGCTGGAGCACATCAACAAGATCAAGACGCTGGCGGAACAGCTTGACGCAGTGGGCGCTCCGGTCAGCGAGGACGACTTGGTGATCACGCTTCTGGCAAGTCTAAGCGAGTCGTACCAGTTCCTCATCACGGCGTTGGAGTCGAGAGCTGACTCACTGTCGTGGGAACTCGTGACGGCTCGGCTGCTGCATGAGGACATGAAGCGCAAACAGCAAGGTGGCGGTGCGGACGGCACCGCGCACGGTCAAGCGTTCATGACGAGTGACAACGGGAAGCGCAAGGGACGACAGGCGCCAAAGACAAGCGCGTGTCACTACTGCGGCGAACAAGGACATTGGATCGCCAAGTGTCCGGTGAGGATTCGTGAGAATGCGGAGCGACAGAGGCCGCAACGAGCAAACGTCGCGCGCGATGAAGAGTCGGGCGAGTTTCTCTTCTTGGCTGGTGGTGAGAGCAAGACCACCAAGTCAAGTGACAAGTGGCTGGTCGACTCGGGTGCGACGCAGCACATGACGTACTCGAAGGAGTACATGAAGAACTACAAGAAGATGGCGCCAGTGGACGTGCATCTCGCGGACGATGGTGTGGTTCAGGCAGTCGGGACCGGCGACATCGTGATGTCCATGAAGACTCCACGGGGGACCAAGAAGGGTGTGCTCACGAATGTGTGGCACATTCCCAAGTTGTCACGCAACCTCTTCTCGGCTGTTCGTTTCACCAAGGATGTTGGTCCCGTGACGTTCGAGACGGATGGGTGTTTTGCGGAAGCAAAGGGTCTCAACTGGAAGCTCGGCGCGCGTGAAGGCAAAGGGCTGCTCAAGCTGTGCATGACACCAGTTGTGCCCGACGAGGCCAATGCGGCAAGCTCGAAGGATCGCAAAGGGGACACCACATCGTACCTCTGGCATCTTCGACTTGGTCACATTGGCCATGGCGGTCTAGACGCCATCGTCAAAAAAGACTACGGTGCAGGCATTAACATGACGTCGGTGAAACAGTGGGAGCTGTGCGACGGATGTGCACTCGGCAAGCAAACGCGAGTGAGCTACATGTCCAAGTCACCCAACCACGCCAAGAAACTGCTGAAAATCGTTCACAGTGATGTGTGTGGTCCCATGCAGACGTCGACATTCAGTGGCAAACGCTACTTTGTCACGTTCATCGACGAGTACTCGCACTTCTGTGTGGTGTATTTGCTCCGGAACAAGTCAGAAGTGGCCGACAAGTTTGCTGAGTTTGTCGCATTTGCGGAAACACAGACCGGCAAGGTCGTCAAGACGCTTCGTAGTGACAACGGTGGCGAGTACACGTCGGGCGAGATGGCTAAGTTCTGCAAGCGTCGTGGTATCGTGCAGAAGTTTACGCCTCCGTACACGCCTCAACTAAACGGTGTCGCCGAGCGGATGAACCGGACGCTGGTGGAATGTGCGCGCTGCATGTTGGAGCATGCTGGTTTGGCCAAGTCGTATTGGGGTGAAGCGGTAATGACCGCTGCGTTTCTACGTAACCGGTGTCCCACACGTGCCATCAGCCATGACAAGTCACCGCACCAAGTATGAACCGGTAAGAAACCACTGCTGGCGAACCTGAAGGTGCTCGGTTGCCACGCGTATGTGACGGTTCCGAAGCAGAAACGCACCAAGTTGGACGCTCGAGCAGTGAAGTGTCGGTTTCTGGGGTACTCGGAACACGAGAAAGCGTATCGTTTCGAGGAGATCAAGAGCGGTCGTGTGCTAGTGAGCCGCGATGCGCAGTTCATGGAAGACGTCTTCGACGGAGGGAGACGCAGCCACGATGAAGATGACATCGTGGAGCTTCAACAAGAAGAAGTGACGGATCAAGAAGCATCGTCCGAGGATAAGACGATGGGAGACACTGCGCCGCGTCAAGAATTTGAGCCCGGCAGCAAGCGACACCAGCGAACGCAGTCGCTGGAGGAAGCGGTAGAGATCCCGCGAAGCAAGCGACAGAGTCGACCGCAGACACTGGAAGAGATGTCAGTGGTCGCAAGTAGTCGAGAAGAAGATTTCGAAGCGGCCTACGTTGTGGATTCAGTGGGAGAAATGCCGACTACGTTCAAGTCGGCGATGGAATCCAGCAACGCGGCCAAGTGGAAGGAGGCGTGCAACTCAGAAGTCGACTCTCTTCGCAAGAACAAGACATGGTCGTTGGTGCCATTGCCCCAAGGTCGAAAGGCAATCGGTTGTCGTTGGGTGTTTCGCATCTAGGAGAACCAAGCGGGAGAGATCGAGCGGTTCAAGGCACGACTCGTGGCCAAGGGATTTTCGCAGAAGTACGGCATCGACTACGAAGAAACCTTCGCGCCAGTCGCCAAGTTCACGTCGATCAGGATCCTGCTCAGTCTGGCGGCCAAGTACAATCTGACGGTGCACCAGATGGATGTCAAGACGGCGTTCCTGAACGGGCTGCTTGACGAAGATATCTACATGGTGCAACCGGACGGTTACACGGATGAAGAACATCCTGACCATGTCTGCCATCTCAAGCGCTCACTCTACGGTCTTAAGCAGTCGCCACGAACGTGGAACCAGACCATTGACAAGTTCATGCTGGAACTGGGGTTCAAGAAGTGTGAAGCCGATCACTGCATCTACGTCAAGTGGGATGATCTAGACATGATCTTCGTGGCTCTCTACGTCGATGATCTGGTCCTCGCCAGTAACAACGACGAGCTTCTCAAGTCGACGAAGAAGGCTTTGAGTGAACGCTTCGACATGACGGACTTGGGTCGTCTCAAGTACTTCCTCGGTATGGAGATCGATCAAGGTGCGGCTACAGGAAAAGTGTCGGTGCGTCAGACCAAGTTTGCGAAGGACATCCTGGAGAAGTTTGGCATGGAGAACAGCAACCCTGTCAAGACCCCTCAAGACCCAGGACTCAAGTTGACTAAGGCCATGTGCGAAGGAGGATGCAACCATGAAGAGACCATGACCAACGTGCCTTATCGCAATGCTGTCGGCTGCCTGATGTACCTCATGGTTGGAACTCGACCGGACCTCGCTGCTGCAGTGGGAGTTCTTAGCCAGTTCGCGGCGGACCCGTGTCCCACACACTGGCAAGCACTCAAGCGCGTCTTCCGCTACATTCAAGATACGAAGACGCACGGCTTCGAGTTTCAAGAAACAAGTGAAGAAGGACTCCAAGGCTACTCGGATGCGGATTGGGCTGGTGACGTCGAGACTCGACGCAGTACAAGCGGCTACGCGTTCATGATGAACGGCGGATGCATTAGCTGGAGAAGCAAGAAGCAGCGCACGGTGGCGCTGTCATCGACGGAGGCGGAGTACATGGCGTTGACGGAAGCTGCTTAAGAAGCGATCTGGCTCAAGGCATTCCTGTGTGAACTCGGCGAAATGAAGAACGAGGATC
>NW_003303585.1:79751-81159 GCF_000142945.1 Phytophthora infestans T30-4
GTGATTCTCGATCTCTCCCGCTTGGTTCTCCTAGATGCGAAACACCCAACGACAACCGATTGCCTTTCGACCTTGGGGCAATGGCACCAACGACCATGTCTTGTTCTTGCGAAGAGAGTCGACTTCTGAGTTGCACGCCTCCTTCCACTTGGCCGCGTTGCTGGATTCCATCGCCGACTTGAACGTAGTCGGCATTTCTCCCACTGAATCCACAACGTAGGCCGCTTCGAAATCTTCTTCTCGACTACTTGCGACCACTGACATCTCTTCCAGTGTCTGCGGCCGACTCTGTCGCTTGCTTCGCGGGATCTCTACCGCTTCCTCCAGCGACTGCGTTCGCTGGTGTCGCTTGCTGCCGGGCTCAAATTCTTGACGCGGCGCAGTGTCTCCCATCGTCTCATCCTCGGACGATGCTTCTTGATCCGTCACTTCTTCTTGTTGAAGCTCCACGATGTCATCTTCATCGTGGCTGCGTCTCCCTCCGTCGAAGACGTCTTCCATGAGCTGCGCATCGCGGCTCACTAGCACACGACCGCTCTTGATCTCCTCGAAACGATACGCTTTCTCGTGTTCCGAGTACCCCAGAAACCGACACTTCACTGCTCGAGCGTCCAACTTGGTGCGTTTCTGCTTCGGAACCGTCACATACGCGTGGCAACCGAACACCTTCAGGTTCGCCAGCAGTGGTTTCTTACCGGTCCATACTTGGTGCGGTGACTTGTCATGGCTGATGGCACGTGTGGGACACCGGTTACGTAGAAACGCAGCGGTCATTACCGCTTCACCCCAATACGACTTGGCCAAACCAGCATTCTCCAACATGCAGCGCGCACATTCCACCAGCGTTTGGTTCATCCGCTCGGTGACACCGTTTAGTTGAGGCGTGTACGGAGGCGTAAACGTCTGCACGATACCACGACGCTTGCAGAAATTAGCCATCTCGCCCGGCGTGTACTCGCCACCGTTGTCACTACGAAGCGTCTTGACGACCTTGCCGGTCTGTGTTTCCGCAAATGCGACAAACGCAGCAAACTTGTCGGCCACTTCTGACTTGTTCCGGAGCAAATACACCACACAGAAGTGCGAGTACTCGTCGATGAACGTGACAAAGTAGCGTTTGCCACTGAATGTCGACGTCTGCATGGGGACCACACACATCACTGTGAGCGATTTCCAGCAGTTTCTTGGCGTGGTTGGGTGACTTGGACATGTAGCTCACTCGTGTCTGCTTGCCGAGTGCACATCCGTCGCACAGCTCCCACTGTTTTCACCGACGTCATGTTGATGCCTGCACCGTAGTCTTTTTTTGACGATGGCGTCTAGACCGCCATGGCCAAATGTGAACCAAGTCCGAAGATGCCAGAGGTACGATGGTGGTGGTCCCCTTTTGCCGATCCCTTTCGAGCTT
>NW_003303585.1:82761-87389 GCF_000142945.1 Phytophthora infestans T30-4
ATCTGCGCCTGGATTTCATCCGGATCTAGCGCCATTTTACCCAGGATCAATTGGGTCAGTATAGTTGGGGCCCTTGAAAGCTCGTGCTTGAGATCAAACAGGACTCCTCGCACGTAAAACGTCACTCTTATGCATAACCATTCACTCCTTCCTCCTAATCCACCCTTCCCCTGTGGATTCGTCTTCTCTTTCTTTCCGATGTGACCAACTCACATCAGCGATCCTCCTCCTCCTGGCCCACACCCTTCCTGTGGGTCCTTCTTCATCCTCCCATCGACATGACCAACTCACATCCATGGGTCCCCTCCCTACTCTTCTTCATGAGACTGCATCACGCCGAATCTGTTACGATTCGTACGATCCCTCAAGCAATCATAGAGTAATGCTCCACAGTTCAGATCTGCCTCGTCTACCCAACTGGGTTCGTCATATCCACGCCAATACACCAGAAATTCACGGTAAATCCGTCCGTATCTAGTTCGCTTCCCCGACCTCATATCGGTGATCCTCTCGACTTCGAACTCGTCGTCTTCGAGATCCACATTCCAACTATCTTCCGGTAAGAGGACTTCGTCGAAATCCACGTGGTCGGATACATCCACTGAAAGACGGATCTGTGGCCGATCCGGATATTCTTTGACCAACTTCAGCTTGGATACGTGTACCACAGGGAACAGGCGGTATTCGGTACCTACCGTTTCCAGCTTTACCGCATGTTCTCCAATCTTCTCGCTCACCCGGAACGGTCCATGCCATAGATGGGCCAATTTGTGGGCGTACCCTTCTTTCACTCGATCCAAATAAAGCCACACCTGCGATCCCACTTGGATTTGATGTGGACGGGCGTCTTCGTTGTGTCGATCCGCTCGATCCTGTATCGCATTCCGCAGTCGTTCGTTCACCTGGGATCTAGCTTGCCGGTAGTATTTCTGGACTTGGTATCGCCATCGCCTTGGATCTCGGTTTCTCTTCTTGGTGCTGCATACTGGGATGGCCGCTTCCAGGGTGGATTTGGGATCCCACCCATGTACCAAGTAAAATGGTGTATCACCCCGGATCCTGTCTTGGGCGGTGTTCATCGCGAAGGGGAGCCGTTCTGCGTACTCATCCCCAATCCCTTTGATCCAAATCCTGGACATACATCTTGAGTGCTCTCGTGATCGTCTGCACCATGCGTTCGGCCGACCCGTTAGCTTGGGGACGATATGCCATGGTTGCTCGCTGTCGCTGCCCTAGGATCCGGTTGAATGCTCGAAAGAAATCAGACATAAAGCCTGGCTCCCGATCATGTCTAATCATTTCGCTAGCACCAAATCTTCGGAAAACACACTCCTCGTACGATTCCGCAATGGTTTGCGCAGTTCTAGATGCACTAGCTTTGGCAATCACATATCCGGTAAACAGGTCCACCCAAATCAACAATTCTGTGTTTCCTTTGAACGACTTGGGCAACGAGGGGATATGTATGATCCATGGCTATGATTTGGAAAGGGTAAGTCGCTTGGATATTCCCAGGTGACTCCCCTTAGATTGTGGACCTGCCCTTGCCTGTCTCACAATCCACACATTCCCCGACATACCGTTGTACGCTTTTGAATAGTCCCCTCCAGTGAAAACATTCCCGGATCCGTTGGTAGGTCCGACCAATGCCCTGATGTCCGCCTTCCAAGCTAGCGTGATAGTGGTGTAGGACATCCTGTTGTAAGGTTTCCGGCATCACCAGTCTCATCAATCCATCCCGATCCTCGTGGACTCTCTTCGTAGGGGGACAATAGAAGAGCAAGTCATTCAGATCCACTGCGTAATCCGTAGCGATAATGCTGTAGGATTTGGCATCTTCCTGACTAAAGTCTCGTACATCCCCCATCAGATACTTCTTTAGTCCTAGGATCCACGCTTCCTCGTCCTGTGCTTTGAGGATCCGCCCAATGCGGACTCTCTTCACAAATGTTTCCTCGAGGATCTGGGGACTGGATCCAATCCTTCCTCTGGACCTAGTGACCGCCATCACCTGGACTGTCCTTTTCCCGGATCCAACTACCACCACTTCGTCTAGTCGGTTTAACGTAGCGAGATCCTGATGCTCGGCCTCTGTCTCCACTTCAACGCCGCATTGATTCCGTAAAGCGGCACTGGCCAAGCTATCCGCACTGGCATTCCAATCTCGCTTGACATGCACCAACTCGTGATTCATCCAACCACGCAGGTGGATCATCACTTTCTGCCGTAACAGTGTTAGGGCCGGGGCCTTGCAGTCAATCTCACCTCGCACCTGTCTGATTACCAAATTTGAATCCCCACAAATCACCAGCCGTTTTGGATCTTGTCCCTTTAGTAAATCCAAACCCAGAAGGAGCCCGTTATACTCCGCTTCATTGACGGTGAAGCCTTCCGCGTAAGTGGATCTGGCCCGTACAACTTCTCATCCGGGCAGTCTCCACAGTATTGCACTGTATGCTCCTCCTCCGCGTCGCACACGAGCGGATCCATCGAAACTCAAGACGTACAGATCCTCATCCACCTGTACCGTCGGAATCGGGATCTGGATCCGGCGTTTGGGCTCTTTCTTAGGAGCGATCCTAGTCAACGCCCCATCCATCTTAGCTCGAGGAGTGATGCTCGCGACCAAGACTCCCAGGATCTCGTCTTCCCCTTTCGAACATTTCACAATCTCCAGCGTCTAAGGCGAGAGTAAAGCTGCCCACTGTCCCAACCGTCCTTGCAACCCGGCCGACTTGAACAGCCAGGCTAGCGTAGAGTGTCGAGTCAGGATCCGGATGGATCTTCCCACTAGCAGGTTGTAATTCAGATCCAACACGCGCAGGAGCGCGAGTATCTCTTTCTCCACCGCTCCGTAGTTCAGTTCATTCGGCTTCAATGTCCGGCTGACGAAGGTGACTGGATGACAGATCCCCTCATGTTCTTGTACCAGAGCTGCTGAGATTGCCCAGTCACTGGCATAAACTATTACCGTAGGCTGACGTTCCGGATCGAAATGACGGAGGATGGGCGTGGCCGCGATCCTGTTCCTCAGTTCCACGAATGCGTCTGGAGCTCGGATCCACCGAGATTCTGCCTTTTCCATGTTCTGATCCGTCGTCTCTATCCAGACTGGATCCTCTCTCCGTTGGTCCCGGGGTGGATCCAGCTCCTGTTTTAGGTCCTCTTCTGGCGTCGTACCACTAGGACCCCTTCGTGGATCCGACATCTCCCGGGCCAGAGCTTGTTGGAGTTTGATCCCGGACAGCTGGAGTGGTCATCGCAGCAAAATCTACCTCTCTCAATTCATACAATACCGCGGCAAACAGGGCGTAATCCTCGCTGAACCGACTGTAGTAGTTCAATCTGCCCAAGAAGGATTGCATCCGCCCGTAACGACTGTGGGAAGGAACAAATCGGCTAACGAAGACAGGTCCTTAGGATTCGCCTCCAATCCCTCCTTGGAGACTCGATGGCCTAAGTAATCCACCTTGCGCATCCCCCAATAGCTCTTTACCACACTGATAGAGAGATTTCACTTAGTACACGCCTCCAGTAGGGATGTCACTCTTTCGCACAACTGGTCCCACGATTCCGCCGGGATTAGAATGTCGTCGATGTAAGATCTGCGTCCTAACACAGATGGGGTCCCAGGATCCCCTGGCTCCCCCGCTTCGAATGGATCCACTTCCGTATGGCCTTCCCCGGATCCACCCTTTTCGGGCTCCAGTATTCGAATGAATCCGTAGAGGGCGTTATCGATCAGGCGCTGGTAGATCTGGGGTGCGTTCTTCAATCCAAACGGCATCCGGGTCCACTCGAACAGTCCAAATGGTGTGATGAATGCGGATATCGCGCGAGCTCGATCCGTCATAGTAACTACCCAAAAACCGCTGGCCATGTCAAGAGAGCAGTACCAGAGTACTTTATCCAGATCTTCCAACAGCTCATTGATTAGAGGCATCGGATACACCATCAATCGAGTCAGACCGTTAACCAGCCGGTAATCAATGCACAGACGTATATCCACCCCGTTCTTCTTGATAATGATTACCACTGGGGATGCCCACGGGGACGTCGAGAAACTGATGATCTTGGCTTGCAGCAGGCCCTTAATCAGGTCCGATAGTTTTTCCCGGAACTGAGGTGCCACCTCTGAGCGATCGGTTTCGCGTCGCCGACATCGATGTCACATTTGACTCCGCGGGCAGCGGGCGGTAACGCATTACCTTTACCAATCAGCAGATGTCGGCTCTCCCAGCTTTTCTGACGCAGACGATCCACTTCAGCAGGTTCATTCGCCCCCGGATCCACTTGGATATCATCAATCGTGACTTCTTCTGTGGTCAGTTGTACCTCCGGGATCACCGCCATGCCTTCTTTCAGATCCTCGGCGTGTAGATCCCCGCCTTCACGGTAACAGACTTGCTCATCTTCCGTCTTCGTAGGATCCACCATTGGATCCAAACACCGCGGCCCTCTTTCGCCTGGCAGTCCTTCTGTCTTCGGGGAATCAGGTACCCTGGTATCAGGGAAACCAACAGTTGGATCTAGTCAGGTCCTCTAACGAGTTTAAGCCCGACGGTTCTGGCCCGCTCACCGTGTTGCCACTCTCGATAAGGATCCAGGCACTTATCCAATGAATGCAC
>NW_003303585.1:92818-95975 GCF_000142945.1 Phytophthora infestans T30-4
CTCCTTCGATCGAGTTGTGACAGTTATGAAGTATTTCTGGCGACCATAGCTGACGGAATCACCAATCTCAATGAGAGGTTCGGTTCGCCGAGTTCGCCCAGTCGGCGAGCTTCATCTCGGCGGTATAACAGGCCGTCTTCGCTGAGTACAAAGACTTCTGCGACTTTGCCGGCATTCTGAGCTCGACGGTGTGTAAGGTCCTCAAATTCGCCCTTCAGGTACGCTTTCAGATCGGCCCACCTGAGTTCTTCATCTTGTGCCTTCGCGATTCGTCGTCTCCGCTCAGTCTGTACTGTCACTGGATCAATGTCGTTGGCATTCTGAGCTGTCTGGGCTGACTTCATCTGCGACCTTGTTTCGACATTCGGGGTCGTGTGGTTAGTCCGCCGAGTCGATGCCCTGCTGACTTGTTCGAATTCATCTCCACTGCTTTCAAGCGCCGATTCTCCAGGATTTGTTGATATGGCTTCGTGATCCTGACTTTCTCCTCTTGCTCTAGCCGAGTCTTCATCCGGCTCGTCCTCAAAGTGAACTCGGCGTACTCGGATACGAGTGACTGCCGTGACAATCGGGGTTTCCGCTGGGTTGTCTGTGGCGTACAGTTCTTCGGCTACTCGGTTAATCATTCTCAGCTCTGCTTTCCTATCCGTCCCGAGAATTACTCGTCCAGCTTTAGCTTCAAGTGCTTCTGTAGCGAGAGAATCAGCCGCTGCGTTATAGTGTCGCGCTATGTGTCGATACCGGACCGAGTTGAGTTGCTTCGTGAGATCCTTGTGTCGAGCTAGCTCCACTTGCAATGTTTCCTTCTTGCATGCTATCACCCCCATGGATTGCTGTATTGCAAGCCAGGAGTCACCCACGATAATCAAATCGGTTATCCCTCGGTCAATCGCCGCCAAGACTCCATTGTTCATGCCGGTGTACTCGGCGATGTTGACTGTGGTTGACGACAGGTACGCACTCGCAGCAATCTCAATGTCCCAATTCGGAAGGCGTCACAGTATCCACGAGCAACTGCCATACCCGCCGTATTTAGCCGTCTTCGCTGAGCCATCAAATGACAGCACACATCCTTCAAAGTCAGCTGGTATTCGGGCGTATAGCAGCGCTGGTTCCATTCGAACTGTCGCCGAGTTCTTGGGGGGGAGGCGCAAGGTGCTTCAAGGAATCGTCGAGTCCGATAAGCGGGGTTATCGACGCCTGGAGCAACTGGGCGAAGTCTACATCTCGCTCACGTACTCGCTTCACCTTCAAATCGTAGGGCGACAACATAACTGCGAAACTGACTGCGCGGCCGTACAGCGACTTTGACTTAAACACCCACTCCAGCGTGGAGAAACGGGTGTAGACGTGTAGCGTCTTTCCCGCCAAGAGAGTGTAGCACACTTTCAGCAATTGTAACAGCGCGACTACTTCTCTCTCAGCGGTATGATAGCCGAGTTCATTCTCCTTTAGTACGCGTCCGCAGAAGCGAGCTGGGTGCAGCTTGTCGTCGTGCGGTTGCATCAATGTCCTGCTCAGTGCCCACTCATTGGCGTACAACATTATATGGACTTCTTTCACAGAGTCGAAATGACGCAGAATTGGAGCTTCTGCTACCCGTCTTTTGAGCTCGGCGAATGACGCTTTCGCTGATGCCAAGTCACCCCCAGGGCCAAAGTCCGTATCTTTTAGCTGATAGAGTACTGCTCCGTAAACAGCCAAGTTCTGGATGAATCGGCCGTAATAGTTGAGGGCACCGAGGAAAGCTTGCATCCCCTTCTTCGATTTCGGGAAGGCGAACTCGGCGATCGCAGCTATCTTTTTCGCATTAGCGCGTATGCCACTCGGCGTAATCTCGTGCGATAGGAAATCAACCTTGGGTTGGACAAAGATACTCTTGGTAAAGCTGATGATAATTCGACATTCTGTGAACCGGGCGAGTAATCGGTCGAGTGTCTCCAAGCAGGCGTCGAACGTCTCCCCTCCAAAACAGATATCATCGACGAACGACCTCCGCTTGAACACCGGAATCAAGGAAGACTGGTCTGGTTCTCCATTAGCAAACATGTCGCCGTCCGGTCCGTTGACCAGGTCTTGGACCGGATCGCAGTCAGCTTGTGATTGGTGGTCAGCTTCAAATTTCGTCAGCTGACACTTCGTTGAATTCCTGACTCCGCCGAGCTCGACTCGCCGAGTTCCCGACTCGGCTTCAGCAATAGTCATTCGTTCGGCAAACAACTGCCATCCTCCCTTTGGTTGAACGTATCCCCATAAAGCGTTGTCGATCAGTCGCTGGTAAATGATAGGCGTATTCTTTAATCCAAACGGCATTCGTAACCATTCAAAGTGTCCAAGTGCACAGACGAGCGCTAAGATCTGCGGAGCTCGGCGTGTCATCAAGACTGCCCAGAATCCACTCGCAGCATCGAGCGAGCAAAACCACAAGTAACTCTCCAATTCGGTAAGCAGGTCATCAGCCAGTGGCATAGCGTATTCCATCGGCGTCGTAGCCGCATTAACCAGTTTATAGTCAATGCATAGCCGAATATCCACACCATTTTTCTTGAGTACTATCACCACTGGTGAGGCCCAAGGGCTGCCCGAGAATGATATCAACCCAGCTCGAAGCAGCCCCTTCAACAACTCGTAAAGTTTGCTCAAGTGGCGGAGAGGTATCCGCCGAGCTCTCTGCTTAATGGGTGCGTGTCCTTGAACGTCGATGTCGCACAATGCTCCGTACGCTGGAGGCGGCAGGGCATTACCACTTGAAATCATTATTCCTTCGTGCTTTTGTAGCTCTGCCACCAATTTAGCCGACTGTGCCGGCGTATGACTACTCGACTTGACGTTTGCAGCGCCATAGTCGAGTTCGGTAGGCTCAACTTCAGTGAGGTCGGGAAGGAAGGCTAGTTTGCAGATGAGCACTCGGAGGGGGTCTCAGAAGCTTAAGAACAGCATGAAGAACGGCGAGAGACGTCCAACGAAGATCCAATCGGCGAAGATTTGCCAGACCATCCTCACAAGACTGTACCAGCAGCATTTCCCGATGCGGAAGATGTGGACCCGGTATCAATACAGCGTGAACGACGCAGACGGATAATGGTGGTACAAGACGAAGAGCAGAAGTGGTCTAACATCAAGAAGGTGCTTCAGGGTCAAGCAGAAGAGCTGAGCT